>NW_005871399.1:395658-483000 GCF_000147115.1 Myotis lucifugus | reverse complement strand
GTCCCTCTCACATCAATGTTTCTCCTCTCCTCTCCCTTCACCTCCCCTCTCTCCTCCCCTACCCCTACCCCTCCTTCCACGCTCTCTAAAAAAAAGAAAAAATGAAAAAAATATCCTCACTCCTCCAGTGAGGATTAAAGAATAAATAAAGTATAGATAATAAGGCTCTACAGACCAACATTAAGAATTTAGTTACCTCTGCTTCTCTTTTCTTTGCCCGTGCTTTCTCTACTTCATCCATTACTTTTTGAGATTCTTCCACATTTCCTTCAGCTCCTAGTTGTTCCACCTTAGCCAACAATTTACCGATTTCTTCATTTAACTCATGAACACGTTCTGCCTAGAAAGTAACAGAAAAAAAAGATCATGAATAAAGAGCTGACAAAGTATCAAAGTTCAAAGTATTTCAGAAATGCTCAGAAGTTATTATATGAGGCAATATAATTATAAACAATGCTTTCTGAGCACATCATAAATTCGTGAGACATTAGGATGTTTTGAGCTTGCCTGCCTTCACTGGATACATCTGATCTCTATATAAACTAGCACTTTGCAACCTCGGCTTTGGCAGTGTATTCCAAGTATAAAATACCTTTTCTTCTTGGGATGTCACCCCTTTACCTCACTTGCTGGCCTAGTGAATGTCTATTCACTGAACAAGATCCAACTGGAGTCCATTCTGTGAACCGTTCTTGATCAATCATTATATTTCACCTCCACTTACACACAAAAGCAGAGAGCCAAATCCTCTTTTGTGTTACTTTTGTATCTTTTACAACAATTACTTTTATATACACTGAGTGGCCAGATTATTATGACCGGCCAGATTATTATGACCACCCCATCAGTACTTCATTGATACTTCCAAAAATACGGAATATTGAAAACTTCCTAAGCAAATACTCTCAAGATTTTATCATTATTATTATTTGCATAACTAATTCACTTCATTGTACTGATGGGGTGGTCAGAATAATCTGGCTGGTCATAATAATCTGGCCACTCAGTGTATATCATACCACATCAAAGATAGCTACATATATTTCCCATCTTTGTATTTCCAATGTCCAACAAATAGCATTAGCTCAAATATGAGTTAAAGATATAAACTGGGTCTGGTGAATTCTCTTTGAATCAAAGATATGACTAGATATCTGGCTTATGGGCAAGTCAGTTACTAGGTGTACAATTTTCGTCATATTATTTCACCTGAATCTATTTCCTCATCTGACTAGTAGGGATTAATATCTCACAAAGCTATGAGAAACAAGAAAAGGTGCCTTGCACATACATTGCTGATATTTAGTATAATAGCATGACAACCCTTCTCCCTTAGTCCATGTCTTTTCACTGGGATTAATTTTTTCCTTCGGATTTGATATGTCTCCTCTTCCTCCTCTTCATCTTCAGCACCACCATCATCCTTAGTTCATTCCTTGACTTTTAATGGCACTTGATAGATACACATAGACTATTTTTTGGCCGTAAGTATTTATCCTATGTAATCAATTATATTAGCAAAGAAGGTTCTAATTTGATATGGACATCTGATCTCAATAAAATAAGACTTCTCAAATAATCTTTACTTCTCAAATTTCCTTCAATCCAAGATATTCACCCCTCAAAGAAATTCCCAACTCTATTATCATTACCTCTTTAACAAAGTGGTATTTTTCTTTGAATGATTGCATTAATGCCCCAAACTCTTCATCCTTCCCTGTACCCATGCCCTTTACTATTTTATCAAGTATCATCATATTCTGAATCTGAACTTGGCCACATAGTTAACTGGCTTTGGTTAACAGGATGGTAGCAAACATGACACAAGGAATGACTTGAAAAGTGCTTATATGAATGAGCTTTTGTACCTCAACTCTCACCGTGAGAAATTAGTTCAGTAACCCCCAGCTGACTGGAAGACAAGGAAGAGGGCCCCGCTAAGACAGGAATAAATACCCAGTCAAGTTCAGCCTAAATCAGTAGTCAATGAACTAAATAAATATTTACTGTTTCCAGTCACTGAATTTTGAGGTAGTTTGTTAAACTGCATTTTGGTAGTGATGAATAACCAATACAACTTGGGGTCTAGCCAGCAATTGTGGATCCCTTTCAACCATGATCCCTTGTACTTTAGTATGTCCATCTTTATAACCCTGATCTTCAGAGAACTCTTCAGAAAAAGTTGGTTGAAAGTAACCTTTTCACAAATAAGGGAATCCACTTCCCTTTGTACATACATATCTAAGCACTATAATAGTATTTAATGCTGTCATGTAAATCCTACCTGGATAACTATCACATTCTGCATTTTCATAAAATGTACCACACTACATGGAATGGTACAGAATGTTATAAAGTAGTAAGTCATCAAACCAACAAAATGCAATACATGGACCTTTTCTGAATTCTGATTATATAGGAAAAATAAACACTGTTTATTAAGTAATTTTTAAATCTTGTTAACTTCATGGATATAACTCTGTGGTTATATTTTAGAGGTGAAATGATATGACACCTAGAAGTTGCTTATCTACACTAATAAAAGAGAAACATGGTAATTAGCGTACGACCGCTACCCTTTTCACTGGCTAATCCGTGCGTATATGCAAATTAACTGTCAGCCAAGATGGCAGCCGGCAGCCAGGCACTGAAGCGAGCAGGGAGACTTGCTTGCTGCAGACTCCAACGTTCCCCGCCTCACTTGCCGGCCTCTCAGCTGCAACTCTAAGCAACTATGTACTATGTTGCAAATAAGAAGCTAAACAAAACCCCAGAAACCAGCCCGACTGAAAGCCAGCCGGACCGAAACATTGTATCGATGTTTTCAGCAGCGAGGCCTCAGAGCTAAAGCTGACCCAGAATAAAAAAAGAAAAAGAAAAGAAAACAAGGAGCGGTTGGAAGCTTTAGTCACTCGCCAGCCGGAAAACAGCCCTCAGTCCCTCACCCACACTGGCCAGGCACCCCAGTGGGGACCCCCACCCTGATCCAGGACACCCTTCAGGGCAAACCAGCCAGCCCCCACCCATGCACCAGGCCTCTATCCTATATAGTAAAAGGATAATATGCCTCCCAGGACCGGGATCAGCGGAGCAGCGATGCTCCCAGCACCGGGATCAGCGTGACAGGGGGCAGTGCCCAAACCCCCTGATCGCCCTGCGGCTGTGTGTGTGACAGGGGGCGGGGCCACAACCTCCCTATCCACCCTGCTCTGTTCGTGACAGGGGAAGGCGCCCCAACCCCCTGATCAGCCCTACTCTGTGCCTGACAGGGGGGAGCTCCCCAACCCCGATTGCCCTGCGGCTCTGTGTTTGACAGGGGGGAGGCTCCCCAACCCCCTGATCGGCCCTGCTCTGTGTGTGACAGGGTGGAGGCGCCTCAACCACCACTCTCCCACGGGCCCCTGCTCTGTGTCTGATAGGGGGGGACTCCCCCATCTCCTGATTTGCCCTTGAGGCTCTGTGTTTGACAGGGTGCACGCACAACCAACCCCCTGATAGGCCCTGCTCTGTGTGTGACAGGGTGCGGTCCCCAACCCCCCCCCCCCCATGGCCCTGCTCTGTGTGTAACAGGGTAGAGCCATAACCTCTCCATCGGCCCTGCCCCAACCCCCTGATCGGCCCTGCTCTGTGGGTGATAGAGAGTGGGGCCCCAACGCCCCTCCACGGGCCTTGCTTTGTGTGTGACAGGGTAGAGCCATAACCTCCCCATTTGGCCCTGCCCTGAGTGTGACAGGAGTGCAGCGCCCGAACCCCCTGATCCGCCTTGCTCTGTGTGTGACAGAGAGGCGAGTCCCCCAACTCCCCTATCGGCCCTACTCTGTGAGTGACAGGGGGGAGCTCCCCAACCCCCTGATCGACCCTGCTTTGTGAGTGACAGGGGTCAGCGCCCCAACCCCCTGATTTGCCCTGCTCTGTGACAGGGGGCAGCGCCCCAACCCCCTGATGGGCCCTGCTCTGTGAGTGACAGGGGGCAGTGCTCCAACCCCCTGATCGGCCCTGCTCTGTGCGTGACAGGGGGTGGGGCCGCAACCTCCCCATCGACCCTGCCTTGAGTGTGACAGGGGGCGGTGCCCCAACCCCCCAATCGGCCCTACCCTGAGCATGACTGAGGGTGGCATCGCAACCTCCCGATCCACCCTGCTCTGTGCATGACGGGGCGGTGCCCCAACTCCCCAATCGGCCCTGCTCTGAGCCTGACCAGGGGCTGCACCTAGGGATTGGGCCTGCCCTCTGCCACCCAGGAGCAGGCCTTAGCCAGCAGGTCGTTATCTCCCGAGAGGTCCCAGGCCGGGCTGGGGGACCCCCTCCCCCGCCCCCGAGTGCACAAATTTTTGTGCACCGGGCCTCTAGTCCTATATAATAAAAGGCTAATATGCAAATAGACCAAACAATGGAACAACCAAACAACTGGTTGCTATGACATGCCCTGACCACGGGGGGGGGAGGCACGGAACATGTGGGCGTCGCCCGCAGCGGGATGGTCAAGCAGGTGAGCAGGGGCACCAGACCAAGGCAGGGCGCCAGACCAAGTCGCAGTCGCTGTCAGGGTGAGCCTCTGGTGGTTACTGAAAATTCTTTGCTCCTGCACACCGTGGTCCCGCCCAGTGCTCACACCTGCTGCTGGCCCCGGCCCCACTTGCACCCACTGCCGGTGCCGATTGCTGCAAGCCGGCAGCGGGTGTGAGCGGCGGTTGCTGACCCCGATCGCCCCTCAGGGCTTCTCCACCTCCCCCTGATCCTGAGGGGTGATTGGGGCAGCAGCCGCCGCTCAAACCCACTGACAGTGCCAACCCTGCTCACACCCACTGCTGGCACCAGTCCCAATGGCTCCGCACCTTCAGTGGGTGCGAGTGGGGCCGGTGCTGTCAGCAGCGGGAGTGGCAGGAGCAGGACTGCCAGCAGACAGGGGACCAGGGGCTGCAGTGGAAGGGGCAGAGGGTAGAGCGCATGGAGGATGGGCCGAGACCCGCTCCCCTGTGCCCACCGCAACCTTTCAGCCCACAGTTCCTTTCAAGGTGCACGAATTCGTGCACAGGGCCCCTAGTATAATTATCAAGACAGAAAATAAGTTAGTGGCTGCCAGGGGCTTGGGGAAAGGGTGGTATGGCTATAAAGGGGTACCATGAGGGAGCCTTGTGATGATAATGATACAATTAATGTAATTATTATAATATTTATCCAATTTGCACATGTGATAAAACTGCAGAGAGCTACACACACAAAAAACAAGTAAATGCATGCATTAACTGGTGAAATCTGAATAAAATACAAAGACTGGACCAAAATTAATTTATTGCCTTTGACATTGTACTGGTTGTGTAAGATATCTTAACATAAGGAGAAGCGAGAGGAAGAGTACATAGAATTTCCTGTTTGTCTTTGCAAGCTTCTGTGAATGTAATTTTTCAAATTAAAAGGTGAAATTATATTCTGTACTATTAAAAAGATTGACGCCCTAGCTGGTTTGGCTCAGTGGATAGAGCGTCAGCCTGTGGACTGAAGGGTTACAGGTTCGATTCTGGCCAAGGGCACATGCCTGGATTGCGGGCTCAATCCCCAGTGGGGGGGCATGCGGGAGGCAGCTGATCGATGATTCTCTCTTATCACTGACGTTTCTATCTCTCCCTCTCCCTTCCTTTCTGAAATCAAGAAAGAAATATATTTTTTTAAAAAAGATTGAAATTGTTACCTTTGCTGCCACTTCAGCACTAATCTCTTCTTGAGTTTCTGCTAATCTTTTCTTGGCCACTTCTGTTCTTCGATCACAATCGGCAATAAATGACTGCAGATGATCCATAGCCTACAAAGTTCAATTAAAAGACAATTATTTCCAGAAAAATCAACTTTCTTCAGAAATATCTTTACTCAAAACTTACACTTTTAAGTCAATAAGACATATCTGTGGGTGAGCAATTTTAAAGAAAGTGATCAAGAATCTCACTTCCTTTCCAGCTGACAGCTGTGGCTAATATTTCCATTTTATTTATATATATATATGTATGTATGTATAAAGAAGCCCAGTGCACGAAATTCGTGCACTCAGGGGCGGGTGGGGTCCCTCAGCCCAGCCTGCACCCTTTCACAGTCCGGGAGCCCTCAGGGAATGTCCGACTGATGGCTTAGGCCCGTCAGTCAGACATCCTTAGTGCTGCCTCAGAGGCAGGAGAGGCTGCTGCCATCACCACTGTACTTGCCAGCCGTGAGCCCGGCTTTTGGCTGAGCAGCACTCCTCCTGTGGGAACACACTGACCACCAGCGGCAGCTCCTGCATTGAGCATCTGCCGCCTGGTGGTCAGTGTGCATCATAGCAACCGGTCATTCTGTCGTTCGGTCAATTTGCATATTAGCTTTTTATTATATAGGATATATATGTATGTATGTATAATTTAAATTATAAGGATTTTATTTAAAAATATAAATTTACTTGGCACATATCAAATTCTAAAAATGGTTGGTTAACCCAAAAATTTCTTGAAAGTGAAAAGCAGAAAAGAAACTAGAAGAAAATGATAGAGAACTTATCACCTCAGAATAGGGAAGGCCTTTCTAATTAATCCAATAGAGATTTTGAAAAGATTAATTAGATAACAATAAAAATATTCTGCAAGGCCCATAATTACCACAAGAAAAACAGGGGGGTGGAGGGAAATGCAAAGTATTATCTGAGGGAAAGACTAATTTTCATGTCAAGTTAGTACAAATCAACTAAAAATAAATGTTGACATCAAATATTATCCAATAGCCCAAAAAAAAATTGTAAACTGACAGTTCACTAAAAAGGAAATATAAACATCTTAAATATATGAAATATGTTCAAACTCACTCATAAGAGAAATGAGGGTTAAAACTACACTTACATTACACATTTCATCTAAGTTGCAAATAAATCTTGAAAACATACTATGTGGTCAGATGGGAAATAGATAATCTCATATATTATTGGTAGGAGTATAAATTGATAATTCTAATGAAGAGCAACTTGGCAAAATTACTCTCTGACTCAGTTATTGTATTTCTAGGAACTTACTCTATACACTTGATAAGAAAAAATACATTATCATACTGTAATAGAAAAAGACTGAAAATAACCTAAATTTTCACACCCTTACATCTAGATGATAGTAAATTTCTGCTGTATTTTATGCCCAATGTGTATAAATCATAACCCAATTACACTTTTAAGTCAGAATACGGTGATTCCCCCAAATGTTCCAGCCATGTATTAAATTGCATTTACACAGATGGTTTTTATTTCCATTAACAGAAATTCTTGGAAATTCAGAAGTAAATGGGGGGGGTCTACTGTACTGCTTTATCTCCCAAACCAAATAAAATGCCTATCTCCTCACTTACAAAAGGTAGCATAAGATTTATGCTTATCAGTATGTTTTATGTAATGCTGACTGGTATATTTTATTTAAGTATACAAAAAGTTTCCCTATTTTTATACAATTCTCATGTTTGTTTAAAAAAACAGTGCTCACATATATTAAAACTAGAACCATACAGAGATTAGCATGACTCCTGTGCAAGGATGACAAGCAAATTCATGAAGTGTTCCAAATTTTTAAAAAAGAAAAAGTATTAAAAATACACACACAATAGTCAGATTTTGAGCCATTCAGATATCTAAATGGTATCTCCTCTAATAATTCTTCTGTTTTACATTAAAAAACAACATTGTCCTTAATACTCTCCCTCTCTATGTATATATTTACAGGTACAAAAATATGAATATTGCTCAGCCAGCATGGCTCAGTGGTTGAGCATTGACCTATGAACCAGGAGGTCCTGGTTTGATTTTGGTCAGGGAACATGCCTGGGTTGCAGGCTCAATCCCCAGTGTGGGGAGTGCAGGAGGCAGCCAATCAATGATTCTCTCTCACCATTGATGTATCTGTCTCCCTCTCCTTTCCTCTCTGAAATAAATAACAATTTTAAAAAATAGTAACAATATGAATATAAAAAGCCTTATATGCACTAGAAATTGGTTTATATTTGTTTAAATTGATACCTTCCTTTTTTTTTTTTTTAAATATATTTTATTGATTTTTTACAGAGAGGAAGGGAGAGAGATAGAGAGTTAGAAACATCGATGAGAGAGAAACATCGATCAGCTGCCTCCTGCACATCTCCCACTGGGGATGTGCCCGCAACCCAGGTACATGCCCTTGACCGGAATCGAACCCGGGACCCTTGAGTCCACAGGCCGACGCTCTATCCACTGAGCCAAACCGGTTTTGGCAAATTGATACCTTCCTTAATCATTACTACTTTGAGAAAAATATGCTTAATTTTCAGAAGAATATAGGGTGTACTAAAAAAATGTATATACACACTTTGAATAATAATAATAAAGGCAGGATTTATTAAAATACATTTCATTTTTGCCCTAGCTGGTTTGGCTCAGTGGTTGGAGCATCAACCCACAGACTAAAGGGTCCCAGGTTTGATTCTGGTCAAGGCTCAACCCCCGGTGTCGCTCAGTAGTTGAGAGTCAACCTATGAACCAGGCGTGTAGAGAGCACCTGGGAAAGGCCCCTGAGTTGATTGTCATCTGAATCCAGCGGTGCCCAGCAGAGCCATGCCCTGGAAACATACCTTGCCAGAGGCAGGTGTGTCGTCAGCCTGACCTTCAGCTCAGGCACCAACAGGTGGGTTTCATTATCTAAATCCAGACAAGCACCAGGAATAAACAGGATTATCCGGGCCCACCCAGAAGTGATGATTACAAAGAAGCCACAAGAATGCACATAATCTCCTTTGTCTTGGGCTTTAGTAAAACTTCCTGGTATGGGTCACAGTCTCTCTATCACAGAACAGCTGTCCCACCCAGCCCCAGCTTTTTCCTTCTGTCTTTGTCTCTATTTCTCAATCCCCAGCCGCATCTACTCAGGAACCAGACCGCTCTGGATGGGGAAAAAAGAGAAATATTTATACAGGAGGTCACGGTTAGAGTCCCATTTGGGGTGCATGCCTGGGTTATAGGCTTGATCCCCAAAGTGGGGCGTGTGGGGAGGCAGCCAATCAGTGATTCTCTCATCATGATGTTTCTGTCTCTCTCTCTCTCTCTCCCTCTCCCTCTCTCTCTGAAATCAATAAAAATATATTAACAACAACAACAAAAACATTTCATTTTCAAAACTGAGCTATCAGCTGTGTGCATACACATTTTTTGAGACATCCTGTATATAAATTATATGACTTTACATATTTCCTTAAAATATACAGTTTCATCTTATATTTTCTAAAACTGTTAGTCAGGAAGTACATGATCTCACTTCATTTTAGTACTACCCTTCATATAACCACAAACAACATAATTTGCTAAGAGCCTTTCCCTATTAAGAGAAAAATCCATATTCAAGATGTTGTATTGTGACAGATAATGTAACTCATTAAAATAAAATCACATACATCAAGCTCAAAGAAGAAATCTTGTTCTTTGGATGCAATTTCATAATCCGCTCTTAAAGCCAGGTCATGGACTTTCAGACATTCTCCAAGATCCATTCTCTAAGAAGGAAAAAAAGGGGGGGGACACATTAAACAGAAAACACATTTTTTAACAATTCATTAATAACCACAGTACTCCATAGAATAAATGTTAAGTCATACAAATGCTTCTTTGTTTATGGACTTTCAAATTACAAAATTTCATAAACAAGTATTAAACTTGACGTCAAAAAAAGAAAAAAAAGGACATTAATTCTATCTACCAATAGGTGAGAACAGCGATCACTTTTGTACTTAAGAACAGACTGACAAGGAAAAGCCTGTCTGAATCTAAACAAAGCTGGGGGGGAAAAGCTCCTAGCAACAACATGGATATGTTTGTAACACAAGGATATCAATTTTCTATATTATGTCATGTTCAAAAAGAGTGATAGACCAGATAAAATTTAAAAACAATATGAAGTCCTATAGCTATATCTAAGGAGACAAATTTACAAATAACTAGGTATGAGCAGAAAATTAGACAAATTAAAAAACTTACTTGTCAAGAGTAAGGGTTACAGTGTGGCATGGCTGAGATAAATTAACTTACAGGGTATAGTCCAAACAACGTGACAAATCTTACTAAAGGCTGGTTTTAAAAGCAAACCCTCTCTCCTCCAAAAGACACATTTTGTGTGCTAACGCATTTCAAAAGGGATATAAATAAACCAACAAAATGTCTCAAAACGAAGCCATACCAAAAAGCGAAAGTAAAGAAATAATTAGCTGGCCCTAGCCGGTTTGGCTCAGTAGATAGAGCGTCAGCCTGTGGACAAAAGGGCCCCGGGTTCAATTCTGGCCAAGGGCACATGCCCGGGTTGCGGGCTTGATCCCCGGTAGGGGGGCATGCAGAGGGTGGCCAATCAATGATTCTCTCTCTCTCATCATGTTTCTCTCTCTCTCCCCTCCATTCCTCTCTGAAATCAATGAAGATATATTGAAAGAGAGAGAGAGAGAGAGAGAGAGAGAGAGAGAGAGAGAGAGAGAGAGGAAGGAAGGAAGGAAGGAAGGAAGGAAGGAAGGAAGGAAGGAAGGAAGGAAGGAAGGAAGGAAGGAAGGACGGACGGAAGGACGGAAGAAAATTAGCTGGCGAAGAATCATGATGTTAAGAACTTTTCAGTATGAAATAGAAACAGATTTTATTATGGCCCCAAAGGACTCTATAGTGTCTTACAATGTTTTCATTGTAAGAAAACATTTAAGCTTCCTCAGGTTACTGAGCTACCAGATAAATGAAAGATTCAAATACAGTTCAGAAAACCATTTTTCTAGGATATTGCGGAAAGAATTCAACATCAAGTAACTTATTCTTCCAACTCTTGAGATTTTTATGACTATATTAAAAAAGTTTCTCTGTAGAACTATATTATCTCAGTTCTTAATTACCTGAAGGAACAAATGTGAAAACCTAAGTAAACAATGTCCTCAAAGCTATCCTTTGGGAAATTATAAGGAATATTCACCATATTAAAAAAGTCATTACAATAATGGCTCTAAAGCAGTCGTCAGCAAACTCATTAGTCAACAGAGCCAAATATCAACAGTACAACGATTGAAATTTCTTTTGAGAGCCAAATTTTTTAAACTTAAACTATATAGGTAGGTACATTGTTATTAACTTAATTAGGGTACTCCTAAGCGGGCCTTTGCTAAAAACATCCTCAATCTGATTGAGGTATGTTGGCTGAGGTCGACCCCTTCCAACTCTCTCATCCACACTCTTGTGTACCTGTTTCAGATAGACGAGTGTGGATGGAGAGTTGGAAGGGGTCGATCTCAGCGAACGTACCTCAAAACAATGTACCTCCTCCACGCTGCGTAACCCGTGGCCCGCCTGCGCCAAGTCTCCTGCCGCCAGACCGACCGACACCCCCCACTTCTTCTAATGCCACTTCTTCAAAATAGACTCGCCCAGGCCGAAAACCGACTTCTGCGCATGGGCCACAAAGTTTCAATCGCACTGTACGTGCGCGCCCGCACGTGGTATTTTGTGGAAGAGCCAGACTCAAGGGGCCAAAGAGCTGCATGTGGCTCTCGAGCCGCGATTTGCCCACCACTGCTCTAAAGTATCACTGTGTTGCTGAGGATGTGGTGTTTTTCCAGGCCTCATTTCCAGGCTCTTGTTCATTATTCTATGGGCTATAACAAACCAAGTAGTTTTCCAGTAATAGTAAAGAGCAACTGAAACTTTCTGTAGATGTATGGAAATTTAAGGCTGCTTATTAAGCAATATTTATGGAGAAAAGGCTGTTGAAAAAAGTTTAATACTCTTTTTAAAATCCAGGAAAATAAGACAAGAATGAAAGAAGTTAATGGCCAAAGAATGTTGTTACCCTCTTGGCTACAAGGGCCAACTGGTTCCTTAATATCTTAACATCAATCACTCCAACAACTTCTTTTGCATCTGTATGTATTTCCACAACTATAGTTGCTCAAGAGAGGCTATACTTATATCATAAAAGCTTAAGAAGTCACTGTTGGAAATGCTTTTGATCCAGCGTAGTGATTCTTAACCTGGACCCAGGGACCTTTAAAACAATACTGATGAAAGCTTCTGAAGAGAGAAGCCCAAGCCTGGTGTGGAGGAATACTTAATATTTATTGAATGAACCAATCTGGGAAAAGAGGGCAGAGAAGAACATTTGGCCCAGGAGGCCCTGGGCTTAACAATCAAGAGTGGTCAGGATGCATCCCAGGACAAAACTGATCTGAGCTTTGGAAGGTCTTCTCATCTTGGGTTATCTCCTTTGCTTGTACTACTTTCCTTCTTAAGTGTTTCTAGCTACTCCTCTCCTCCAGGAATTAAGACTACTGGGCTTTTCACTTTCCTGGGCTATGAGCACATGTAACTTTACAGTCTAGCCTGGCTTACCATACTAGATTTTGGGGCCAAAGCCCTAGAAGGGCCTAGCTATAATAAAGATTTGGGGGGTTGGGGAGGATTACAATAGCCTGTGCTTATTTTATGGAACAGGACAAAAGAGCAAGGCAGATTTTCAGAGTTCTAGATACTAATCGTTTATTTCCCCCTGTCCACACCATCACGACTAAGCATCTACTGTGAATTGTGCCATACACATGAGGGGTATCCTATATAATAAAAGTCTGATATGCTGTGTCTGGTCAGCCATTCGTCGAGTCAAAGCGTAATATGCTAATGATATGCTAAGACCGCTCAACCACTCGCTATGACCTGCACTGACCACCAGGGGGCAGACAGTCAACCAGTTGACCAGTCACTATGACGTGCACTGACCACCAGGGGGCAGATGCTCCCACCAGGTTAGCTTGCTGCTGGGGTCTGGCCAATTGGGAATGAACAAGATGGGCCGGACAAGCCCTGGAGCCCTCCCAAGATCCCGCCCCGGCCCCAATAGTGCACTGGTGGGGTCCCTTGGCCTGGCCCAGGGCATGTGTCCTGACCAGGAATCGAACTGTGACCTGATTCATAAGTCAACACTCAACCACTGAGCCTTGCCAGCCAGGCTGATAAGTGCTTTTTCATTCTTTTAAAATTCCAAAAGTGAATGTTATCTACCCAAATGGACTCTAAGCTTCCTGAGAAAAATGGTTTATTTCTCTTCTTTTTTCATTCTACATAAAAGACCAGATTCTGCACAACCCATGATTATTAAATAAACTTGATGATTTGATAAAGGAATTGTACTTCTAAAAACTTGAGGAAACAATAAAATAAGTACATATAAACAAGCACTAAGATTTAAGAATAGTGTTTTTGATCTAAAAAGTTAGGAACATTTTAAAATCCCAGCAACAGCGGTTTAACTAATTGAATTAAGGAATAGTCAATATGATACATGACATAGCCATTAGAAAAGTGTTCTTTTTTTATTATTAAATATATTTTTATTGTTTTCAGAGATGAAGGAAGAGGGAGAAAGAGAAACATCCAGGATGAGAGAGAATCATGGATCGGCTGCCGCCTGCATGCCCCTCACTGGGGATCTAGCCTGTAACTTGGGCATGTGCCCTTGGCTGGAATCAAACCCGGGACCCTTCAGTCCGCAGGCCAACGCTCTATCCACTGAGCCAAACCAGCTATGGCTAGAAAAGTGTTCTTGATGCTAAGTGGGAAAAAGATGGCAAAGAAAGACAATAAAATGCCAGTTTTGTAAATTTAGACACAGACATTGCTGTAAGGTTGGTTTATATAAACCTTTTGATAGTTATTAAATTAAATACAATGAGCATATATTATTCTTACAATCAGAAAGTAAAGCCACTTTAATTTTGGAAGAAAATATTGAGGTAACAGGAAAATTATACTCAACAAAAAATATAGCCTAGCCGGTTTGGCTCAGTGAGTAGAGCGTTGGCCTGCGGACTGAAGGGTCCCGGGTTCGATTCTGGCCAGGGGCACATGCCTGGGTTGTGGGCTCCATCCCCAGTGTGGGGCGTGCAGGAGGCAGCCAATCAATGTTTCTCTCTCATCATTGATGTTTCTATCTCTCTCTCCCTCTCCCTTCCTCTCTGAAATCAATAAAGATATATATTTAAAAAAAAATATAGAGAGAGTGTACTACCAAGTGTAAACTAATGGCAGTATATGTCAATGAGTATACCAGTGATAGCAACCAGACATAGTAACAGCTCTAAGTATTTGCAAATATTCTTGCTTTGTTAAGTTAGTACATTTGCTTGGTTCTATAAGCTAAATCCTAAAGGGAATCATAAAATAGTGTGAGACTAATTCCTGTATCAATGAATTTATATTCTCAATGTAAAAATGACATTAAACTAAATTAACAGTTGCAAATGTACACAAAAACATACACACAAGGATCTCATTGCCACTGTACAGCAAAAACAGATGCAAAAAATATTGACATATTAATAGTCATTGCCTCAGTGGTTAAACGTCAACCTATGAACCAGGAAGTCACGATTCGATTTTCCAGTCAGGGCACATGCCCGGGTTGCAGGCTCGATCCCCAGTGTGTGGCATGCAGGAGGCAGTCAATCAATGATTCTTCATCATTGATGTTTCTCTCTCTCCCTCTTCCATCTTCTGTGAAATCAATAAAAATACATTTTTTTTCAAAAAGAGAAAGAAAAAGAAACCATCAATAAAACAAAAAGGCAACCAACAGAATGGGAAAAGATATTTGTAAGTGATACCTCCCAGAGGGAGCTAATATCCAAAATATATAAAGAACTCATACAACTCAACAACAAAACAATGCAATTAAAAAACGGTGCAAGAACTTGAACAATTTTCCAAAGAGGACATAGAGATGGTCAACAGATACATTAAAAGACCTTCAACATAACTAGTTATAAGGTAAATACAAACCAAAACTACACTGAAACCCCACCTAACACCTGTTAGAATGGTTATCCTATATAATAAAAGGCTAATATGCAAATTGTCCCCTCGGGAGTTCGACTGCTCACTATGACGTGTACTGACCACCAAGGAGCGGCGCAGAACGAAGGTAGCCGGGGGAAGGAAGGCCCAAGCCAGCAGCCAGGGGAAGGAAGGCCCCAATCGGCCCTGATCGCAGACCAGTCCTAGGGACCCTACCCATGCACAAATTTCATGCATTGGGCCTGTAATTATCAATAAGAAATAACAAGTGTTAGAGAGGATCTGGGGGAAAAGGACCTCTCATAGACTGCTGGTGGGAATGTAAATTTGTACAGCCACCATGGGAAATACAGAGGTGCCTCAAAAAATGAAGAAGAAAGCTACCAAATGACCCAGCAATCTCTCTTTGGGTATCTACCTGAATAATTTGGAAACATTTGTAAACATACACGTATCCCTATGTTTACTGTAGCATTACTTACAGTGGCCAAGACATGGAAAGAACCTAAATGTACTTCAACTAATTTTTGAATTTTAAAAAAAATGGTACATATATACAATGAAATACTACTCAGCTATGAATGATAAAATACTGCCATTTGAGACAACATAGATGGATCTTGAGTATTATGCTAAGTGAAATAAGTCAGACGAAAAGAACCTTTACTTCTTATCACTTTAACTCTGAGAAATTCACTTAATCTCCCTGAACACCTCTTTTCTCAAGTAATTCAGTTTCTCCCTTCCTCATATTTATAAAATTTCTTTTCCATCCAGGTTCAATGCTTGCTTCAAAACCCAGCCCAAGAACATGAAAAAAGAAACCAACCTAGTATAATATAGGAAAAGCCTTGAAATAACAAAACCTGGATATGTTTGTTATGCCACTATTGCCTTAAAATAAAAATGAAGGTTTTTCTTTCTTAATTACAATCCCAATGCTCAAAACAAGTCAAACATGAAGGGTGAAGAGGAATGGGACACATTGTACATGCAGAAAGTAGTTCCTGTTTTTCTACGACTTCCCAAATTTTTAATTGCCTGTTCCCAGGTATGTTCCAACCGAATTCCATTTTCCCCTGGGTAGATAAAGGAAAATAAAACTCTTCTACTTTTTAATAATAATTTTTAAAACAGCAGGAAACCACATGCACTGTTGGTAGAATGCAGATCACTACAGCCACTGTGGAAAACAGTATCGAGTTTCCTCAAATAATTAAAAATGGAACTGCTTTATGACCCAGCAATTTCACTTCTGGGAATACATCTGAAGAAACTCAAAACACTAATTGGAAAGAATATATGCACCCTTATGTTCACTACAGAGTTATTTATATTAGCCAAGATTTAGAAGCAACCCAAGTACCCATCAGTAGATGAGTGGATAAAAGAACTATAATAAGTTTATAGAATGGAGCACTACTTGGCTATAAAAAGGCAATCTTACTTTTGCAACAGCATGGATAGACCAACCCAGAGAGTATTATGCTAAGTGAAATAAGCCAGTCAGAGAAAGACAAGTACTATATAATTTCACTTATATGTGAAATCTAATGAACAAAGTAAACTAAGAAACAAAATAGGGGGGAAAAAAAGAATATAGCAGGAAATACTTTTTGTCATTCATTTCAAACCCTAGATATGCAAAGATCCTACCTACATAATAAAAGGCTAATATGCAAATAGACCGGAAGGCGGAACAACTGAACAACCGGTCACTATGACATGTGCTGACCACCAGGTGGCTCACGCAGAACATGGCGGCATCAGCAGCAGGCAGCAGTGTGAAACCTGACAGGCGTCGGCCGGGGTGGGATGGTGGAGCAGGTGAGCAGGGGTGCCAGACCAAGGCAGGGAGCCGGTCATTGTCGTCAGAGCAAGCCTCTTGTAGTTACTGAAAATTCTTTGCTCCCGTGCACCGCAATCCCCCCCAGTGCTCGCACCTGCTGCCAGCGCAGAAGCCACCACTCACACCTGCTGCCGGCACGGGCCCCAATCGCTCAGTGCCGTCAGCAGGTGGATTTCAGGGGCTACACTGCTGTAGGCCCAGGCAATTTTGTGCAGTAAGCCAGGCAGGTTTTAAATCTGTAGAGGAGAAAAGGTATTCCAGGAAGAGGTAAAGGGGTAGGCAAAAGTGAGAAACACGTTGGGGAAGAAAGTAGTGCGATAACAAGGAATAAACAGTCTGGTTGAAAGAGAGGACCAAATGATTTATTCATTGAAAGGAGAGGTAGACTGGGCTAAGGGTTTTAGATTTTTGATCATATATGTACAATACTAAACCTCAAAAAATTTCTGTGTGGTAGCAACATATAGTAAGTTCATTCCAACTCAGGAATGACTATCTTCTTTTCTTCACATTTAGATCTCTTTAAGTATCATTTTATCAAGTTTTCTCCAATCACCCTGTCAAAGTAGCTGCTAGCCCACTATCTCAAACAATCTAAATTACCCAGCTATGCTTTTTTGTCATAACTAAAACCACATTATATCTTCTCACACTTGGTTGTGTATGTCTCACATGAGAATGTAAGCTACCACCATTAAAGCAGAAACCTGTGTCCATTTTTGTATCCCCAGCTTACACATGGGACACATTAGGTCCTGGAGAAGTACTTAAGTGAGTGAATAAATGAATGAATGAATGCTAATAGCACCAATCAGCACCACTCCCAGAGAGATGAAAAAAATAAGTCACTTCTTGAAGGGCAATTTTTTAATTTTTACTGTGAATTCTCTTTACTTTCTCCACCCAACCCTCATTAAACTGACATCTCAGGCTCACCCTTTTCTATTTCTTCCTCTTCTTAATTCCAGTATTACTTAAATTTCATTATCCTATACACTATTAAACTAATATCATAAAGGAGGACGAACAAAAAAACTATCTAAATTTGGGAAATTTACAAATTATATTAACCAAGTACATCAATATACATACCTATATTTTTGATATCACAGACCTAAAAAAGTTTATGGGATGATATAATTCAAAGTACTATGTTCTATATAGGTCAAAGTAAAACACCAAATGTTTTTAAAAGATCCCCTAACGAGTAAGAATCATCAAACTAGAAAGATTGTACAAGGACATTTGGTCTTGCCACCTGCACATCAGGGTACAACTCATCACATTAAAAAATATATATTTTCACCCCTGGATGGCGTTGCTCAGTGGTTAGAGTGTAGGCCTGTGCACCAAAGGGCATGTATCTGGGTTGCAGGTTCAATCTCTCTCTCTCTCCCTCCCTCTCCCTTCCTCTCTGAAGATAAAATTTCAAAAAAGGAAGAAGAAAAAAACACAAATGCTAGCAAAAACGTTCAGAATGATAGAAAAAGTTATTTCTCAAGAGCATATGTACCTCAGGCTGAACAGTTCAGGGCATTAATGTACCAATTTGCCAACAATGCTGCAAACTATATTCAGGACTTGGCTTTTCAAGTTTAACAGTAGTTTAATTATTCACTGGGAAGCTTTTAATGTGCCTCTGATTTTCTTGGCACCAAATGTGATTTTTTAAAAGATATGTTTTTTATTGATTTCAGAGAGGAAGGGAAAGGGAGAGATAGAAACATCAATGATGAGAGAGAATCATTGATTGGCTGCTTCCTTCATGCCCCCTACTGGGGACAGAGCCCACAACCAGGGCACGTGCCCTTGACTGGAGTCAAAACTGGGACCCTTTGGTCCATAGTCCAACGCTCTACCCACTGAGCCAAACCAGCTAGGGCCCAGATGTAATTTTGGTTTAGGCCATCTCTAAAAATGCTTGTTAAAGAAATACATATTTTTGTAATAGACTGAGAAGAATAAAATAAAAATAACAAAATTGTTTAATATAAGAACATAATACACTTCAAAAGCCAAATCTTACAAAACCTGGGTTAACAGGCATTTTGCAAATTGGTAAACTCTAGAAATTGTGACATAAATAAATAGATAGATAGATAGATAGATAGATAAGCAAACAAACAAATATGTCAGTTATCTGGGCCAATGCTAAAAATACTTGTTAAAAAATACCAAAGTAGCCCTAACTGGTTTGGCTCAGTGGATAGAGCGTCGTCGGCCTGCGGACTCAAGGGTCCCAGGTTCAATTCCGGTCAAGGGCATGTACCTTGGTTGCAGGCAAATGCCCAGTTGGGGGTGTGCAGGAGGCGGCTGATCGATGTTTCTCTCTCATCGATGTTTCTAACTCTCTATCCCTCTCCCTTCCTCTCTGTAAAAAATCAGTAAAATATATTTAAAAATAAACAAATAAATACCAAAGTAGCTCTGGTCAGTGTGGCTCAGTTGGTTGGAGTTTTATCCCATAAACCAAAGGTCCTGGGTGCGGTTCCCAGTTAGGGTACATGCCTAGGTTGCATGTTCTGCAGGCAACCTGTCAATGTTTCTTTGCACAATGATGTTTCTCTCTTTCTCTCTCTCTCTCTGTCCCTTCCTCTCTTTCTCTAAAATCAAAAAAACATTTCCTTGGGTGAGGATTAAAAAAAGAAAGAAAAAAGCCAAAGTAGCCCAAAACAAACTATTTCTGAGAGATAGTTTAAAACAGCGGTCGCCAACCTTTCGGACCTTGCAGACCACCAGTTGGCGACCGCTGGTTTAAAACATCTACAGACCAATTTTTCACATCTGCTTATGAAACTACTGCTGTCATATTTTGATAAGCAACTCAATAAAACAAAGATACTCTCCAACTCCTTATCTGTTAAAAGGTAACACATTGCCCACTAATAATGATCAATTATTGAAATTCAAAGTTAGTTTTTGAAACAGATTTATTGAGCATTCTACTTTTGGGTGGATCAATTATTCATTCAACACAATGGAGGGACCCTTCTAGATGCTGGGGATATAGCACTGAACAAAACAATGTCCCTGCCCTTATAATGAAACTTACATTCTAGTGGCTGGTTGAGAAAATTTTGTGCAGGTTTACTTCTTATCACTTATTCTGCTTCTCCATACTTTCATGGCTCTTTTACATATGTACTATGAAAGAGACTTCAGTAGTTTTAAAGTTCAGGTTTGTATGCACCCAAGTAACTGATTTTAGACCAGGCCTTAAAAGAAAGAGTTAGAGAAGCAATAAAGGAGTTTCAATTAGTAAAAATTGCACTTCAGATAAAACCCACAACCTACTGGGGCACCATAAAATCAACTCAGTCAGAATTTTTTGACAATAACTCCCATCCAATCACTTCAAAAAGGCTGATAAAACTTCACTTTATCCCTGTCCTTGACTATTTCTCAGTATCAGTTCTCTAAATTTAAATTCTATTTTTGAGAATTTATTTAGACAAAATTTCATGGAAATTTTATATATTTAAAATGTGCAAAATTCTAACTGAAATAGGAAAGACTGGCCTATCCCCATGTCCATGTAAACCCTCCAAAGACATTTCAGAAACATCTAAAAGTCACTGCCCTATGTTATCAAAAATAATAGCAACAAAAAGCTTTTTAAAAAGTATTTAGATCCCGGCTGGCGTGGCTCAATTGAGGGTTGACCCATGCACCAAGAGGTCACATTCGATTCCTGGTCAGGGCAAATGAGTGGGTTGCGGGCTCAATCCCCAGTGTGGGGCATGCAGGAGGCAGTTGATCAATGATTCTCATCATTGATGTTTCTCTCTCTCCCCCTTCCTCTCTGAAATCAATAAAAATATATTTTTAAAGTATTTAGATTTAAATTACTCCGAGATTCCTGTTGCATAATTCTTTAATTATAATATATCTGACTAGCACAATTTCTCTGAGCCTTAAATTTTTTCCCATCTACGAAATCATGACCTTATGCAAGAAGACATGACGATCTGTCAATGCTAAAATTATACTATGATGAAGGCTATAATAAAATTAGTAGTGGCCATTTCTGAACTTAGGACAGGCACACTGAGTATACATTTTCATCACTGCAGATCTTCATTTCAAGCTTATGTTACTGTCTCTGCTTTAGATTTAATGCCTTCTGTAAATTATTACTATCACATACCTTTTCCCTAGATCACTAAGAACCAGATGGAAAGTTTTTTGTTTTGTTTTTGTTTTTTTAAAAGCTCTTTAATATACTTATTTTTCCTCAGGGAAGCTATGTAACAGAAACAATGTGTTGGGGGTGAAGAGGACAACTCTGCTTAGGTTTTTTGTTTTGCCTAAATCTGAAAGGGGATGAAAAGAACAGGGAGAAACCAAGTGTGCAAGGGGAGGAAGAAAGAACTAAAACAAGAAAGTATTCTAGATGAATAGGGAAACAACCCAAGGCTTTGAAAAACAGTAAATTACTAAGATATAAGAGATATTCATGCTTCTTCTAAAAATCATAATCCAAAGATATTTATATACACACAATTGTTTTGATTCTTTGCTCTACATTTTCCTCCTCTAAATAATTTATTAACTAAAGAATTAGTTATAATTCAGTATCAGATTAATAAAAGATAAAATGTTATAAGGGCATTTTCATCAAACTGAATTCCAAAAGTATTCCATACTAATTGTCAGTTGAGTACATTTTTAGAAATCATACTCTCCATCTTCAAGTGCTTGATATAAACTTCAACCACTTACAATGAATAAAGCCAGATAATACATTTCTATGTATTCTGCTGTTACATAACACAGAATATTGGTGAATCATATTCTGCTGGAAGTGAGAGATCTGAGGAACATGGTCATGAAAACTAAAGAGCAAACTTTAGTTATACGGCAAAGAAAAAGCATTATAAAAATCGATAGTTACAATTCAGTTCTTTTCATCCTCTAATACTAAAAAAGACAACAACCCAAAACACACAGACATCTTCCACATAGAGGTATGAACTGTGCCAGAAAAGCATTTGTTCTACAGAGACTGGCTGGTAAAGAAGTCACAGCTCTGTAATTACAAACCATTTCTACATAGGATGAACTGTTATAAATATACCCTTTTAGTAATAAGGGTCATGAGAAAGTCACACTATGGATGGTTTTAAGTTCTCAAGGACTACACTAGGACAATCCTGGAATTTCATAAAGTCCTATATACCAGTACTTAAAAATGTTTAAATTCTGAAAGGTTCACAACTATTAAAACCCGTCCTTCCATATAACAATACCTTCCCTATTACACTGACAAAAAGAAGATATTTCTTGCCCAGAGTTTCCCTGGCAACTGCCTTTAGAAGGGCTTTCCTTAGTAACTGTTTTTCATGTATAATCCAAGATATCAATTTTAAGCCTAATCATTAAATTCTATACTGAGAAAAATGTTACCAATTAATATAGTATTTTTCTATCAACTTTGAGATGTATTTTTCAGATGTTAAAATTTAAAAAAATGTCTATCTTATAAATACAACAGCAATAATTTTACAAGGAAATTTTTTATTTAACATACTCCCTACAAAATAGAAAACATGTTGAATAAGACTATACCTCAGAAAATTTGGGTTTGGTCCCAGTTTTACTTTAAAACAACAGAACAAAATGATTTTTAATAAGTCACCATCTCATCAAGGCCAACTATAGATTACATACCTCACAGAATTGTTTCAAGAAATAAATGAGTACAATTACATTATGTGTACCTAAAATGTAAAGTACAACTGTGCTGTCACATTTTTATTAATGCCATACTTGAAAAATATAACATGCCAGAGTCTTGCTATGGTTGGGCTTTATTAAAAAAAGGAAGAAAAACACCTAAATTCTGCTACTTTGTTCATTTTGTCCTCAAAATTTAGCTGAAGTGATAATTTAGCCAGTAAATAAAATGATTTTAACTGTTAAATTTAACAGTACATGTGGAGAATCAAAGTACACTACAGATAATTATAGATTTCTTTTGTAGCATAGTAGAAAATATTTTAATTATGAAAATTCTGAAGAGTATATATGAGGGTTAGTTATCTGTTATAGTACAAACTCAAGTGCTCAGAAACTGGATTTCCTTCTTGTGGTATTATACTTTTTAAAAATTTAGTATTATACACATATTTTTAAATGTAGGCTCCTTTTTTCATTTTAACATAATATAGTTTCAATAGTCTTTCCTAATGGAAAAAGAGGTGCTTTCTAGATTGTATGCCTTGATATCTATCTGTTTGGGGCATTTAATTCTTCCTATTCACAAAGAAAACACTCATTTTGGATATCTTTAAGGGAATTCATCACTTCTGAAAATCAAAGTCAAGAGTCTTTCCTTCATTTCAGTCATTTCTGTCAAATGAGAAATAAAGTCAACTAAATGTTCAGCCCTTACTAGTCCTCCTCCACCATCATCAGATACAGCCTAATAAAGGGAGCTCTTGCAATGAATAATCATTTCAAACAAATCCAAACCAAAGGGAATATAACCCTTTGTTCCATTTAAATAGGTCCATCATCATGTGGATTATCTTCCAAATTAAACTGATGATACGCTAAGATCAACCAACATCATTAGACATAGAATCTAAATTGAGCTTTATATTGAGTCAGCAATATAAAGGAATTTTTTAAGTGACAACACCACTTGCAATTAAGCTGTGTGATTTTAAGTATTTACTAATATATTTTCCCCACAATTATATCCACAATATAAATGCACACAAATTTTAACAAAAATATACGGTGTTTTGTATAAAAGTGTACTCTGCTCAAAAGTAAGAACTATTTTTTAAATCACTTGTATTATTTCTGAACTAAAAGTGCAATTGCTGTTGAATTACTGTGTCTGTATTCCAAACAAGAAACGCTTTTTTATTTTTTAATATTTCAGTTAATTTCAGAGATAAAGGGAGAGGGAGATAGAAATATCAATTATGAGACAGAACCATTGATAAGCTGCCTCCTGCACGTCCCTTTACTGGTAAATGGAGCCTGAAACACGGGCATGTGCCCTGACTGGAAATCAAATCGTGATCTCCTGATTCATAGGTCAATGCTCAACCACTGAGCCACACCAGCTGGGCAGAAATGCTTTTTGAAAAATTGCCGAGGAACAGAAAAAATTATAAAGCAAAGCATAGTAATTAATTTTGAGGAATCCCATTATTGCAGATTAAATCATCAACCTAAATAAATAAGGTATACAGATTCCTCATCTAACAGCAGTGGTTTTTGTTTTAAAAAAATCATAGCATAGCCCTAGTTGGTTTGTCTCAGTAGATAGAGGGTCTGCCTGCAGACCAAAGGGTCCCAAGATTCGGCTCTGCTCAAGGGCTCATACCTTGGTTGCAGGCTCCTCCCTGGCCCGAGCCCTGGTCAGGGCTCGTACAGGAGGCAACCAACCAATGTTTTTCTCTCACATAGATGTTTCTCTCTGTCTTTCCCTCTCTCTTCTACTCTCCCTAAAAATCAATGAAAAAATATCCTCAGATGAGGATTAACAAAACAAACAAAAAGAGTTTTTAAAAATTCATTGTATAATAATTAGACTAGGAATTAACTTTATCAAGTAGTTAAAAAAAAAGGAAAAATAAGATTAGTTCATTTTTATAGTATAAAATTATCAAATAATAGATTTAATAAATACGTACAGTCCCAGAGAGGACATCATGGGGGCAACAGTTGAGAAGGTGACTCTTGCATACTCTGTCATCACTGAATTTGATTCGTTGACGAGTAGTATCTCCTGTAATATAGGAAAGTTAATAACATTCAAGGTTAGACAACTAGAAAATGTTTATTTTCTGAAAGCCCGATTATTGCTAGCCCTTAATGTGTGGCTACAAACACACACATTTATAAATCAGCTCAAGAGGGATTAGTTCTTTATATAATATCTTATGAAAAAAAAATGATTTTAGACAACATGCAGTTGCAGTACGTGTACTGCATATGTAATTTAAATAGTCAAAGTGGGAAAGCAATGCATTCTGTTAAAGTAATTCAGAAAAGCATAGGATTTAGAGCAGGAATGGACCTTAAGGATTATTGAGTCCAACTCCTTCACATTGCAGATGAGGAAACTGTGGCCTGGAGAGGTTAAGCGACTTGCAGTAGACCCACTAGGACAGTTCTACCCGTATACAACATTCCCTACTTGACACTAAGCATTGATTTCTTTTGTAATTATTTAATTAACTGAAAAACATAAAAAGTAATCTTGCAAATATTGCATACACACTGCGAATCCCCACTGAACCCCAGACGCCATTTCTTCCACTATTTTGTTCCAGCTGAAGTGTCTCCCTTTTGCTGCTAGGAGGAGTTAGAGAGGGTAGAATAACGTGTTTAAGAGCGTACAAACCTGGAAGAAGGACTTACACACCAGTCAAACAAAGGCACATTGCCTAAATGAAAAGTTAACTGTAATGCCTCCAAAGGCCCCACACCTCCAAGTTTTATGTAGCCTGTGCTATATATGGCCTAACATTTAAATTCTGTCTTCATATAGCACAATACACCTCCTAAGCAATAGAAGCATCCAACCTGCTAGTGATGCCTATCCACTAAAAAATTTACAAATTCTAAGGAACAAAAGGTAACTAACTACTCTAATAACAGAATATAGATGGCAGTTGTAATTTTTTTTGCTTAGAACCTCTTTGGAAAAAGAAAAAACTCTTCATGACAATTCCTTTATGTAGAGTGGTAGCCCTAAAAAAATGTGTTTTATTTTACCCTTCAATTGATATCATCGTTGATGAATGAAAACCTACTGGTGAATTACTGAAGCGAGAACTGTTGGTACCAAAATAGATTGTAAACACTGCTGTACTTCACATGATGCCTGAGGCACTCCAAAAACTTTCACCTAGGAAGTGATTCAATTATTTGAATTAATTTCTGTTTTTCACATGTGAATTACAAAAATGGTTAAAACTTTACCCCTTTTATGTGGTCTTATTTTGAAGAGTCAACTAACTAAAGTCAACTAAATACTGTCGTTTTTAGGTGGGGTAAGATTTTGTTCAAATTGTTTTAATGTGGTTAAAAATACTTAATTGTGAGTCTGATTTGTAAGCAGGAAATACGTATTTTTAAGAAGAGTAATTTATAGCTAAAATGATAGCTTCAGAGCAGTTCAACAATAGGTTTTCTAGAGGCTAGTCTCTAGTTAAAGTAGGTTATTTCCGACACCACAATGTGGAATAATTCATTTATTGTTCACGCCTGCTACTATAATAAAGGTAATTTTACTGATCCTTTTTTCCTTTTAAACACAACTGCTTTTGTTCCACATTCATTAACACATCTGAAAAGTTAGCAATAACTCACGGCTCGGCGAATGCGGGGCCTTTCTGACACTCCCTTGCAGATTGAAGTAGTCAGGCATAGATACATTGAACCTTTACAAATAAAACAAGGGGCCAGATTGTTCAGTTTGTATAGAATAGACTCTGCCAGCAATTTCAATACAGCATCTAGATGTACATGTTGATTGTAAAGATTCTTGTATATGAAAACAAAAGTGAACAAAATCAGGGTGTTTTTATTTTTTTAAATATTGACTTAACAAGTGTGAAATCTTAGAGAAGAATATAACCAACCATAGGTAAAAGTCCAAGGCTGGAGCTCTCGAAAGTGGTCTTTGGGCCAACTGGGGTTTTTAAAAAAATTTTTAAATATCTATTTCATTCAGACTTTAGTGAGGGCCTTGCGTTCTTGTTAGAATGATACTATAAGCTCACAACAGAATGGCAATGCTTATTACAGGCTTTTTGCTTCTTGGCATGTAAAAAAAAATTTTTTTTATTTTAAATCTGCACCCAAATTATGCTAAGAAATTTAAAGATGATATTTTAAGCAGAGGAAAAAAAAATAAAAAAACTTCCATAGCTAGAAGTCCCCTTGCTACATGTATGTACGCTTTTCAGTAACGCAATAGCAGTGTTGTTTCAGTGCTCTGTCAAAATAATGGCTAAAAGATTATAAGCCAGGCCTTAAAATAAAATCAAGATTCAATAAGTTTTACCAATCAAACATTTCATCAAGTAGGGCGACTGTTTTTGCTTCAGAAATCACAACATTAAATCTAATACTAAGACATGTGCCCTGAAGACACAGCTGTCAGATAAAATATGAACAATTACAAGTATCAATTTAGCAAACATCCCTGATGAGCTTTAAAAGAAATCAGTTTCTATAAACACCAAAAAGTATTTAAAATACCTTCTCATTGCATTTAAGTGATTGCTCTTTATACATTTGATAACTGTAGTAAACACAATATGCACAGCTATCAAAAATCAGCCTATACGGTATAGAAACTTTTAAAACAACAAAATAATAAAATCCCTAGTAATTTGAGATACAGAAATACCCTGAGAGGGACTAGCAACTGAGTATCTGTTTATTGGTATTTTTAAATTTTTACTTAAGAGACTTAAAATTTTAAAAAATAATTTGGCTATATTAACATGTCCATGAAGTACTTAATAAATTTGGGCATACGCCATAAAAGTATCCTTTGGCTAAAACCAACAAAAAATTTTAAAATAAAAATACCAGTAATTTTAGTTTCTATCAAGATATCTGGCCCAAACCATATTTTTCAAAACTAGGTAAAACAGCGCCCATTTGGGGGAAAAAAAGGAGGGGAGGGAGAGACTACAATCAATAGAGAACAAATATGAATCAAATCTCCTTATAATGCAAGGAATTATTTTATGCGTTCGATGTACTTTATCTTTGGGTGTTCTAGGAATATATTCATATAAAAATAACCTAAAGTAAGAAAAAACAATTACCCTGTTACACTATTACTGGATTGAAATCATAGAATCAAACTTATTAGTGAACACATCCTCTGTGGTAGACAATGGGGTTACAAAGAGGCATAGAAGACAAGCTCTGTACCCTCAAAGAGTCCATGATTTTGCTAAGAGAAACAGGACATTCAAATGAAGTAGCAAGTAATATACAATGTAGCCTGATCCAAGTGCCAAACTGATGTTTCAAGTAGTAGTACTTAGGAATTCTAAGACTAGAATGACCACCAAGGACTGGAGAGGTTAGAAAAGGCTTCATATAAGGAGTAGCCAAATTTTGAAGAAAAAATAGGACTTTGACCAAAGGAAAAAGAAATAATTTTTCCATTGTTCCCTTCAATCCAGATTTTGTGTGTAAACAAAGTAAAAAAATTAGAAGTTTAAAAATAATGGGGCAGAGATTAGGCTAAGTTATTTGCATTAACAACAAAATGTCCTACCCATAACAACATGGATGTCTCTCTGTTCTATAAGCTCCACAATAATTCATTAGACTTTGTACATAACTACAATGTTAAGTTTTTAGAATTTAAATGGAAGCATCAAATTTTCTATTAATATTTCCTACCAGCAACTCAACCCCTTCATGAGTTTCATGAATTATAACCTTTATTTGGGAACACCTGAGTCACAGGTGTACAATAAAAACTGAAATGCGTATTATTCCTCTCGAGGTCTCTCAGTAATGTAACAGAGCCTAAGTGGTACTGAGGCAGTTTCACTCAGGGAATATGACCATTAAAAAGAAGGGTGCTGCCAAAACTATACTCAAATACTGCTCTTCTCCAAATCCCCTTCAATCTGTTGGAAGGGAAATTTTTAAGCACACTGTAAATCTCAACACTGCCATTTTATGGTCCTGCCTTTTTCTGAAACTGACTTAGACTTAAACTGTAGTTAAAACCTTAGCCCAGATGGTATCTGATATCATTTTACATGGTGCATGCTATTTTCCCAATACCCACCCCCACCCTCCAGTGCTACCCACCCTCTCCCTCCCATACAAACAATAATTCAAATCAACTTTCACAGATTTAGGTGCTATTTTAAAAACATCAAAATTTTACTTTACCCATTCTCTCCGATGCTCCCTGTATTTTTTTAAGCTGTGAGTGGATGACCATGCTATGTGATCAACAACTGTGAAGGCTAAGCAAAAGTGAACTGAGTTTAGTATTATAATTTCAAAAGAACCTTAAAGTTTGTAATATTTGACATACATAATGGTATGCAGATACCTTATTTTACTGCATATTATCAGGCATTAATCGCAAGCAATTTATAAAAATAACTAATTAGTTGTACAGAATTTTGTACAGAATTAGCTTAAAGCTCAACTTAGGGAAAACAGAGAGGAGAAAACCCAACAGCACAGCACACAAAGCAAACAAAAGCAACCCATTTATAAATGGGGGAAAGCCCTCCCATATTCACCCATGTGACGACCAAAGCTCTCCCCACAGGTACACTCGTTAGGGGCCACATATCACTGTTGGCTTGGGACAGGATAGGCACATTCCCTCTAAAATAAAATCCATACCTCTTCAGTGAAAGGAAAGCCAGAGCTAGAAAGAGAGATATATAACTAAAAACTTAAAGCTTTTTGTTTCCCTGTGTCCTCGAGTCCTCAAATGCAGAGAAATGTTCCACCCTCTTATTACCATTTCTTCAAATATAAGCTACTGATCCACGAATTGGCCATGTAAAGACCCATGGCCAATTTATAGTCTAGGACAGGGCAGGGCAGAAGACCTCCCCTGTACTAGTAAATCATTATGTCTTCATGTGGAACCAAGGTAAAAACAGGTGACTACTGCTGCACAGTGACTATCATACTAAAGAACCAATTTTATTACTTTTGCACCTTTCTCAAATTTTCTCACCAACTCTACTAACTTCTCCCACCTACCTTTATTGTTCCTTTAGAATTCTACCTAAAACTCACCTAGAGGAACTCTTTTGTAATTAACCTAAAAAAGTACCCCATGTTCCCTTCTAAATAAACACACTGTTTAATTTACTTCATATCTATACAATTCAAAGTACATAATTCACTTATATAAGGACTCACTATGTCTTAACTTAAAATCATTATGTTTTGAAAACATTTAATATAATCCGATACACATCAAACTTTTCACGAATATATTACATAAGGAAAGGAAAGAAAGTGTACTCAACCAAAAATGACAGTGGGAAGAACCAGTTATGGCATTCTCATTCTTCCAAATAGCAAGTCACTTCTTTCTAACACAACTTACAATCATACCGAGGAGCAGCAGCTTTTCTTTCCTCCAGAAAAAGGAAAAATAAGGGCACTATACAGTTCAGAAAGGCTATCCCTCTTAATACTTTTATATAGTCCTATAGGTTTATAATTACAAATACTAATAACACTTTCACCACAATCCTATGACAAGCCCAACATTTTAAAAATGCAATGCCCATTGCAGAAGAAATTTGCAGAAAAAGTTCATTCTTGCTGAATATGATCATAGATTCATTAAAATAATTTTTTAAACCTACCAGCCTACTTGTCTATGAAAATCCAAATAACAAAATTATAAGGAATGAGACTAGGAAACAGCCTTGGTAGTAGGAGAAAGAGCTTATAGACTCTAAGAGCTAACAGAATACTAAAGTGGTTATATCCCAAGGCTCTATTCCACCCCTTGCCACAACCTTCTCTTCTCTCATTATACAAAGCATAGAGTCTTGGCCACTGGCAGGAATTAATGCCATCACATTTCTAGGAGGATACATGCTTTAGAATACCTATCTACATATTTCTCCTCTTAGTTTTAAGAAATATATTAGAAATGGGTTAATAGATTCCTAAAAATTAAGTTCTAAAAGTGAATTATATAGAATTTGTCTTATGGATATATGTCATAAAGTCAGTCATTAAAAAGTTGCAGCCTGCTAAATTTATATTTTGATACTTACTTGCAGAGCTGCAATTCTGATTCAGTAAAACTTGTACTCTGGATACCTGGTGTCTTCTATCATCCAGAACTTCCTATACACAAAATTAGAAGTAGCAAAAGCTGTATCTGGCTATGAAGAAATAGCTGAAAAGAACCAAGGAAAAAGCAATGGCTGATTAAAAAGACAAGTTCTGCCCTGGGTGGTGTGGCCCAGTTGGTTGAGCGTTGCCCCATGCCCCAAAAGGTCGCCAGGTCAATTCCTCATCAGGGCACATGCCCAGGTTGTGGGCTCAGTCTCCAGTAGGGATGTGTATGGGAGGCAAACAATCGATGTTTATTTCTCACGTCAATGTTTCTCTCTCTCTCTCTCTCTCTCTCTCTCTCTCTCTCTCTCTCTCTCTTGCTTCGTCTCTAAAAATCAATTGAAACACTTTTTTAAAAGGACAAGTTCTCATTGGTTGATGATGACTACAAAAGCTAAGTAGAGCCTTACCAAATCTAAAAACTAATGATGAAAATAAAAAGGGGAAAAAATGAGAACATCAAAAGACAGAAGTGACAGACAACTCAATGATGAAGGAAGTTAAAGTGAAAAACAGAGAATACCATGAAGGAGACTGAGCCTTACAACTACTGAAACATAGAAGAAATAATGTGTAAAATATACACAAAATAGTTTCCTCAAATTAAGTATTACAAATGAAGTCCCTTACGTTTCCCTACACAGTCCCCTACACCATGTAGGGGAAAATACACGAAATAACATTTGGTCATTCTCGTAAGTCTCTGAATTGTCTTTGTACTTTTTAAACAATTTTTTAAAATTAGACACCTATAATCAGTATCACAGAATTCATCACTTAAAAATAAACACAACTATTCATGGGTAAAATTCTTCACTCCCCACGAGACTTTCAGTCCTTCTAGGATTCGAGTCCTATGTCACTACTTTACTGCAGAGTCAAAAGACAACAGAAACAGCCGAACCAGTTTGGCTCAGTGGATGGAGCATCGGCCTGCGGACTGAAGGGTCCCGGGTTCAATTCCGGTCAAGGGCATGTACCTTGGTTGCGGGCACATCCCCAGTGGGGGGATGCAGGAGTCAGCTGATTGATCTCTCTCATCGATGTTTCTAACTCTCTATCCCTCTCCCTTCTTCTCTGTAAAAAATCAATAAAATATTTAAAAAAAAACCAACAGAAACAAATATGTCCATCATCTTTAAGAAAAGGAAAGGAAGAAGTAACTAAAGCAACTCAGCAATCTGGTGATATTCAAGAAAGTTAAGATTCTATTCCTATTAGCAATTGTGATACCCTAAAACACATCAGATAACAAATATACAGAAGATCATGTCTGGGGAAGAATCCCCTCTAATACTGAGGCAAATTAAGCTATAACACAGTAACTTCTCAATTTACAAATACATGGTTTCTAGAATCTGAGGTGGATCAACTGTTTCCTAGTAAGTATGCCCTACTTTTTCCAGTCCATAACATAGACTCACCACCACTTCACCCCTCTACCCCCCGTTTCTAGTCCAGATGTTATCTTTAATAAGCACCTTTCCCTATAACCAGGCACCTTTTCAATGTCCTACTATGGAGCAGGTTGGTGAAATCCTCCAGAACTGCTGACCACCACACCAAAACACTAATGGAAGGGTGACAACTCAAGCCAAGAAGTAATTTTACCCAAGAAGCCTAGATGGACCTATGAATTCCTACATCTCTCCATCTCACAGTGTGTATTTCTGGCCAGTCATTTCTCCTTAGGGGCGTCAGTATATACAGTTTAAGCAACTTTCCTTTCACATGAATAACCAGTATTTTTCAAGTATGGGATTTGTCCAAAGGATGATTTTAGATGTTATTTGATTTCACCAATATGACGTTTTAAGCACCACTCAATTACTTGGCGATGATTATTATAAGTCAAGAAAAAAGCGTCCACTGGAGCTTAATAATGTGTTTAATACATCTAACAAGTTCTAATTTTTAGCATAGAGTACGTGACAACAGAGTCTAGTTATCTCTTATAACACCATGTTGTTTTCATTGTATTTATTTTTTCTGGGGCACAAACTTTAAAATTAACTTGAATTTTTAGAAAGTGAGTTGACATAAAGAGAAAATATTAAACAGGAAACAGGACAAAAATAGTAAAGGTGGCCCAGCTGACGTGGCTCAGTGGTTGAGGGTTGACCTATGAACCAGGAGGTCACAGTTCAATTCCCAGTCAGGGCATATGCCTGGGTTGTGGGCTTGATGCCCAGTGTGGGGCATACAAGAGGCAGCCGATCAATGGTTTTCTCTCATCACTGTTCTCTTTCTCTCCCTTCCTCTCTGAAATCAATAAAAATATATTTAAATAAATAGTAAAGGTATTATTCTGTGTGACTAACATTTGGGAAAAATTTATCTAGAATAAGGTTTCTCAAACTTTTTTTTTTAAATATATTTTATTGATTTTTTACAGAGAGGAAGGGAGAGAGATAGAGAGTCAGAAACATCGATCAGCCGCCTCCTGCACATCTCCTACTGGGGATGTGCCCGCAACCCAGGTACATGCCCTTGACTGGAATCGAACCTGGGACCTTCCAGTCCGCAGGCCGACGCTCCACTGAGCCAAACCAGTTTCGGCGGTTTCTCAAACTTTTAATGTGTATCAAAATCATAAGAAAGGCTTCTTAAAACAGATTGCTGGCTCCACCCCCAGAATTTCTGTAGGCCTGGGGCAGAATCACGAATTTTGGCTTTTAACAAGTTCCCAGGTGATTCTGGTCTGAGGATCACACATTGAGAATCACTGATCTAGAACAAAGCTTTTTCTTAAAGAGCAAGATGGCAAATTATTTTATGCTTGCAGTATGTCTATTGAGACTCAACTCTGCTGTGGGAAAGCAAAGAACTCACATACATTATGTACACAAATGGGCATGGTTGTATTCCAATAAAACTTTATTTACAAAAGCCGATGGGCCATAATGCCAGCCTTGATCTAAAACATACCCTCAAGTAAAAGAGTATATTGTGTAACCTAATAGTTGGACAGAATACAGAAGCAGTTAAACAACTAGATATACTATAGATAGCATCCAATAAATATCCAACCTATTTTATTGAAAGGCAAAGCTTTGGAAAGTTTAACTTTGGAAGAAGACAGGTCTGCAGAAAACTGAGGTCTCAGGAAGATAAAAAACAAAACAATTTACTATGTTCAGGAGACAAGACAAAAGACTCAGTAAGGGCAGCTGTTTAAATTCTTTTCATGTTAGAATGCATGGATCAGTATCTAGAGTGGTTTGTTTCTTTGCTTGCTTTTGTGTGTGTGTTTTTAATATATTTTTATTGGTTTCAGAGAGGAAGGGAGAGGGAGAGATAGAAACATCAATGAAGAGAGAGAATCATTGATTGGCTGCCTCCTGCATGCCCCCTACTGGGGATTGAGCCCACAACCCCGACATGTGCCCTGGCACAAAATCAAACTGTGATCTCCTGGTTCATAGGTTGACGCTCAACCACTGAGCCACACGGGCTGGGCCAGAATGATTTTTTTAGGAAAAAAATTTACAGACCCTCTTCTCTAGCCCATGTTAAATAGCAAATTATGACATTCAATTGACTGAGCTACGTATTACTTTATGATGGCAGCTCTGACTTTTCAAAGTTGTAAGTTATTCAGTTAAAACAAAACATTGAAGCTGTAGCCAATTTCAGAGTTTTTACAAGCTACATTTCTCTACAGCCTCAGTAAACTTACAAAATTATTAACTCATCTATTTTGGCCTTCCCTTCCAATTTCTACACTAGTGCTGCTACTGCACGAGACTTTAAACCAGTTGGGAAATGTCCGGACCACATAGGGCCCAAGAAATCATTTGGTCTGGCCCTGCCAAGGTATTGAGTTAATTAAATGTTTGACCAAATATAGCTAATTTTTAAGTTGATAATTTTGTATGGCCCACGAATGATGTTATAAATATCCAAATGGGGAGGGGGGGGCGGGGCAGGAAGGGGCCAGGCTATAAGGGGTCAATGGGGGAAAAGGGGGAACATCTGTAATACTTTAAACAATAAACATTAAAAAAATGATTAGCCCTGGCTGGTTTGGCTTAGTGGAGAGAGCATCGGCCTGCGGACTCAAAGGTCCCAGGTTCGATTCTGGTCGGGGGCATGTGGCATGTGCCTTGGTTGCGGGCACGTACGTCCCCAGTGGGAGGTGTGCCGGAGGCAGCTGATCGATGTTTCTCTTTCATCGATGTTTCTAACTCTCTATTCCTCTCCCTTCCTCTCTGTAAAAAATCAATAAAACATATTTTTTAAAAATGATTAAATAAATATATATATGTGTGTGTGTGTGTGTGATATATATATATGTATATATAATCTCCAACCCAGCCAGTGTGGCTCAGTGGTTGAGCTATGAACCAGTCAGGGCCCATGCCTGGGTTGTGGGCTCAATCCCCAGTGTGGCATGTGCAGGAGGCAGCCAATCAATGATTCTCTATCATTGATGTTTCCATCTCTCCCTCTCCCCTCCTCTCTGATATCAATAAAAATATAAATATACATATACATTTATATATATCCAAATGGCAAAAAAAGGTTCCGTACCCCTGCTTTGAACCAAAAAGGAACAGAATGACTTTCCGCGGGTACTGAATCCACAAGGTGCCTGTCAGAAATTTACCGACTCACTAAACCTAACCTTGATCCATGATACCTACTTGCCCTTGATTTCCTGCCACCCGTCTTAAATATGTAGCTCTCACTATCATTTATGCTTATTAGACATTTTACCCAAATGAAACCAAATCAGAGCATGTATTTGCTGCTTATTGAGCTTATGCAGTGACAGACAAAATGATTTTTCTTTGGTTTCAATTTTGTTAACTGAAGTAAAAGAATGTCTCAAAATCATAAGGTTTTCTTGACAAGAAGAGCTAAACAACTGTAAAGAATCCAAGGACAATGCAGGTTTATATGAGGTGATACTATTATTATTTTCTGGGCTGTTCTGTAAATAGAAAAATTATTCAGAGTGCAAAATGCAAAATGAGTTAATAGTGTGTTTGTTTTTTTAAATAAATTCATTATGTGGGTATCAACAAAACTTTCAGTATTTTGATATGCCTGGACCTCAGATTAAGTCAAATATTTGCTAAAACTCTGTTTAACCTTTTTATGTTTAACTACTGTTCAACCTAATGTCTGCTAAAATTTCTCATGCTGTTAAAGAATTTATAAGCTCTAGAGTAAGGAAATACCCCATTATTATTTTTTTAAATGTGTGCTTGTATATTAAAGGCTATGCCTCCTTCACTTAAAATAAACAATTCAAGTGGAATACAAGAATGGCTTACAACTGATCAAGAAATAAATGATTCATTATGTTAATGAAAAAAATTAAAACTAAATGCTCTCGATGTTGATGATAAGTCAAGGAACACAGATTACAGTAAACATGATTTTATGAAGAAAATCCACTGAAGAAAATACTGCTTCAATCCTTGATTAAATAATTTATTTTGCAGAAAGGCATCAATGTCATACTGTCCTATAGGTTCAACTGTTAGGTATCACTACTTTATATTAAGAACAAGTAAATGATTTTCTGAACTGTATTTTCCTGGTTACCTCCTAGGATGAATATCCTTTTAATTTTACATCCATGAACTACAACTACTGTACAATATAATGGATCAACAAAAATATTAAATTCTGCCTGGCCGGCATTGGTCAGTACGTAGTTGAGTGTCGATCTATGAACCAGGAGGTCATGGTTCAATTCCCCGTCAGGGCACATGCCCAGTTTGGGGGGTTTGATGACTGATGTGGAGCACACAGAAGGCAGCCTTGATGTTTCTCTCTCTCTCTCCCTTCCTCACTGAAATCAACAAAAATATATATTAAAAAAATTTTTAATTCTGATTAATGTACTGTATTAACTGAGGAAGTACAGCATCATATGTTTAGGAAGATGACCCTCAAAAATAGCTAAAATTGGCAGGCTGATGTGGTTCAGTGCTTGAGAGTCAGCCTATGAACCAGAAGATCACAGCTCAATTCCCAGTCAGGGCACATGCCCAGGTTTCTGGCTCAATCCCCAGTAGGTGTTGTGCAGGAGGAGGCCGATCAATGATTCTCTCTCATCACTAATGGTTTTACCTTTCTCTCCCTTTCCCTTCATCTCTCTGAAATCAACAAAAACAAAAAAATACAGTATTTATTAGTAAAAATAAATTTTTAAAAATTGGCTAAAATTATCTGAAAGCTTTAACTTGCTCCTTATACTCCCTAACTATAATGGACAACCAATGATGTTACAAAATTCTATTCTATATGCTACATACTATTAGTCCACTGGTTATTTTTCAGGGCAGATTTTCATTCCTCGGCTATTTTAGCCTTTCAGAGATGATCTCTGATCCCATTTAAAGGTTATAGCAGGGGTCCTCAAACTTTTAAACAGGGGGCCAGTTCACTGTCCCTCCGACAGTTGGAGGGCCGGACTATAGTTTAAAAAAAAACTATGAACAAATTCCTATGCACACTGCACATATCTTATTTTGAAGTAAAAAAAACTAAACGGGCAAATACAATATTTGTATTTGCATGTGGCCCGCGGGCCGTAGTTTGAGGACCCCTGGGTTATAGCAATTAAGAGGTATGAAATCCTCAAAACTACCTTCTATAACTTCCCTAGTTAATAAACTAAGAATATTATCTAAATTCACACCCTCGTTTATTTAATTCCTATCCTTGTACCCTGCCAGGCCTGTCTGCAGTCAGAACCAGAGATTTAATCATAACTAAAAACTGTTTTTGTTGGCAAAAGGACTTTAGCTAGGGTCATCCTTGCAATTAACACAACTCAGCACAAATGACCATAGTCTGTGTGAGGACACTGGGTTCCCCCAAGTGTCACATAGACAGGTCTCTAACTGCTGCTTGAATTTCCCTGGGCTGCTTTACTGCTCCCTGTTTTCAAATGGAGTATGATTAGGGAAAAATCAATGATCCCTCTCCCTTCTTTTACTGCTAACAACTAACACAAAGATATTTATAAAATTTAACATATTTTACACTTCATATAAAATGATACTGATATATACCTACTTATGGTTCCTCCCTTCTAAAAAACTTTAAATATGTTTTTCCAACATTTTTTTAGTGGAACATAGGAAATTGCTTGGTTTCCCAATTAACAAATTACAGATTTAACTTGAGGCAAAAAGGTTAAGTGACTTACCCAAGATTACAATTAGAGGTACAGCTGGGGCTAGAAACAAGGTCTCCTGAGTCTCAGCCCAGTGCTCTTTTCCTTAGCCCATGATGCCTTATCAGAAAAATCCAAATACAGTCAGACCCCCAGTTACATGGGTATGAGTTACACTGATTCACATATACAAACTTTATATAGTGTGACCAATGTTTCAACTCACGCGGTACCCTGCTTCCATTTATGCAGTATGCCAGGCATCGGCACGATTTTCAGTGGCACACAGGCGGTTGCCACCACCAGGGCCCTAGGCAAAATTGCAAAGAAGGCAAAGTTTGTCTTTGGCCCTCCCACCTCCCTTATACATTCCTCTCCCACCTCCTAGTCATCCCCCTGCCCAGCCTCCCAGCACCATCATGCTGCCCTCTGGTTGTGCAAAGCCCCCCACTGCCACCACTCACCCTGGACTGTCCTTTCTGAAAGTGCCCAGTGATCAAAAATTACCTCTCCATTTCCCTGCCACTAAAATTCCTATTCCTGAGGATTTCAGTGAAGTTTAGATAATCTAAATGATTTAAATAATTCAAAATAAGGTACATTTAACAGACTTAAATCTCCAAGGAGTTTTAAAAGGAACTAATTAAAAAGATTTTGGGGAGGAGCAAAAGGAGTCTTTTATTGGAGGGGGAGGTGCAAGGTAGTCTCAGGACACTAAAGGTGGAGGGAATTACTGCCACCTTGTGTCCCACTATCCTAGAAGACAGTGGTCTCTAGGATTAAAATTTAAAAACAAAATTTTTTTTGAACAGGGCTGCCTTAAATACCTCCTACCTACCTTTTCCATCTCTCTCCCACCTCTTGGATCCCCAAATCCACCTCTTAGTGCCAAAGACAACCAACAGCAGTCCCTGTAAGCTGTTCCTATGTCCAATACAAGGCTTCCCATTATAGAATTTCAAATTACATGGTCTTATTGAAGAACATATCCATTTTCTCTATCTCTGAATAACTTAAGTTAACTATATGCTAAAAAAGAACAATCCTAATATTTAAAGGCCTTAAGTCATAAAATAAAACATGTAAACTCATTAACTATCTGGTTTTCTGGTAAGAAGGAAAAGAATGTTCTGATTATTATCTTATACACATAAAAGAATTTCTGTACCTAAAAAAACATTCTTTTCTTTGAAAATAGTATGTTTCTTGTTTCTGGCCCAACACAGCAGTGAATATTCAGTCATTTCAACTAAATAATATTGTGGACTCATAAACATGAATTCATTGGTAAATTCTCTTAGTCTGGAGGCAAAAAAAAAATAATAATCCAGTAACACACAAAAAATAAAAATTTATTTGTATACAAAACAGAATGGATTTTAAGAAATCCCTGTTTCTGCTAACTACATACAATACACACATTTTTGGTTTAGCTTTGCAATGCTACATTAGCTGCCTAGTTCGGAAATTTATCAGCTGATAGTATTTTGATCCAACTACCCGCCTAGTAAAATTAGGAAATTCAATCCATGCAGAAGGTACCAAAAATGGTATCCATCTAGGACTAAAAAGATCATGTAAATGACTTCTGTAATTTTAACACAAAGATTATTGTCAGCTAAAATCCTATATTAAGCCCCTTCACAATCCTGTCTTCATAATAAAAAAGGAGCAACGTTAAGACATGCTGCAGATATAAAATGACCATTCTTATCTAAAGGTGAAAAATGATAACAGGTAAGTTCTTCCAGTGGCATTTCAAATTAATGTTAACTTTCAAGGGTTTACTACACAAATAAAATTCATTTCCTTCCCAATCTTCCCCTCCACAAGTATGTTTGCCATCTACACCTATTTGTCTATGTGATCTACAAAGAAAAGTTCCCAATATGGGTTTTAAGTAAAACTGACCTGTGAATACTGAAAAGCCATTCTTTAAATATGCATTGCCAAAAATATTTGAACTCAATAAATTTAAAAAACCTACTCACATATTTTGCTGCAAAGCACTCAAGAAGAGCGACTTAAAATTTTAAGTGTCTTTTCTCTTACATCAAGCAATAAAAATAACAAGAAAAAAAGCATTTCTTCAATGGTTAAGAAACTATTTACCAGGACAAGCAACATATGAAAATAAACAAGTGTTTTATTTCATTTTCAGAAATTAATGAACTACACCTTTCCTCCACAGTAGGATGGATTTGAGCTGAATTTGAAAGAGTACATTACTAATTATCATCAACAAAAAAGCAACAGCATTTCTTCTTCTTATTTGGAAATTCTCTTTATGACAAAAAGATATCCAGCAATTAGTGGTTTTCTATACAAACTCTAACCTGAGTGCCTAAAAGAATCGTTTCCTTCAATTCTACCTCACTGGGCACCACATTTTCAAAATGGTTCTAGTTGGGGCACATGCAAGATTTGTCAAATTAACTGAACAAAGCCTCTATTAAATTGTCTAACAAAATGGAGGGCTTTCGGGGAAAAAACGGGCCATAATATTTTTTTCATAAAATGGGGCTAAAGACACCCACTCAAGAAACCATGGTTTGGGTCAGATATTTTCGTAAGAATGGTTGTTTCTGAGGGGGTTGAGAGTGCATTTCTAGGACTGGGTTTACAGCAAAGGTTTCCTCCGTACTCTGCTTGGGGGGGGGGGGGGCGGGGGCGGTTCTCTCTGGATGCTCTGGAGGACGGCGGCGAGAGATGATCCCAAAACTCTGGGTTAGGGATTAGTGCAGGGGGCGGAGGCTCTAGCGGTCCGCAGGTACCTAATTCGACCACAAAATGGGCCGCCCTACTACGCAAGAGAGACGTGGGCTCTCCAGTCCCAGCCAAGTCAACACTGAAGGCTCAAACTCTCCCCCTTCAGCCTCCAGGCCCCGCCTAAGCCCATTGGCAGCAGTTCCCGCCAATCCGCTCGGACACCGCCCCCCAAGCCCGACTGCCCAGCCCTGATTGGATGGGAGCGGAGCCGGGACCTCGTGTTACCAATCTGGGAGCCCCTTACTCAGCCACACACACAAGCCCAGGTGCGCCCGCGGAGCCCCTTCTCCTCGCCTTTCCCGTCCCCTCCCCCACCCCCAGGGCACTGGCAGAGACTTACCGTCCCGGGAGGTGCCCATCAACTGGTCCAGCATCGCGCGCATCTGGGCCTGCGCCGACATGGCGGCGGCGTAGCGGGCGGGTGGACAGGCGGGGGTGGGGCGCAGACCGGGCCCTTTCGGGAGGGGGGGACAAGGGGAAGGGCTGAGGGAAGGTGAGACGCTCTCTGGTTGCCGCCGCCGCCGCCGCCACCTCGAGGCGTGCGGGAAAGGAGCCGGAGGATTTACAGCGGAGTCCGGGCTGCGCTCCTGACGACCACGCGCACGCGGAAGACAGAGCCCCACGCAAATGACCCTCGTTCCCTCAATCTCTGTCCAAGTCCTGAGACAGAAGCGATAAGGGCTAAGCAAGCTCTCGCCTTCAACACCGCCACCCGCCAGCAGCCGTCAGCCCCCCCTTCAAGCTCTGACGCCGCTCGCCACCGCCGTCGCTGCCACGTGAGCGCGCACGCTGCTCGCGCTCAGTCGTTTTCTGCGGGTCTCCACCAACCGGCGTCCAACTGTATTTGCTCCGCCCGCCCCGCCCAGGAGGGGTTCCGCCCTAACGGCTCTCGTGCGCGTACACGCGAGTTCTCCCGCCCCTTCCTCCCAGATCTCGCGAGACTCCGGTGCTTCCCCAGACCCTCGGGTTGCGTTCGCCTGAGGCGCCAAACCTCACGTTCCCGGCTGCAGGTCGGAACCGGGCAGCGCCGCACCTTCGGCTGGCGAGCCGTTCCCAAATCAAATGTCAGAGGGTTAGCCTGAGTCCAGAGTGAGTGGAGGCCTGGCGGGTCGGCTCGACGGAGGTTAGCAGTCTCAATAGCTCATACGGGCGTCTTCCCGAGGAGTATTTACTGATCGATTAACCCCTTTTCGGGGGCCCGCCCGGAATCGTAGACTCAACCCTTTTCTCACTGCTGCCGACCCCCTGCAACAGGCGCCCTGGAGGTTTGACATCTGGGTCATTTTCCTTCATAGAGACTTTTAAGCACCCCCACCCCGAACTGGGATAAGTCAAATTAAGGAAATACCACCTGAAATTAATACACTAGGAAATAGGAGATGTAACCCATTTCGACTTGGTCATTGCTTAACAGCAGGAAGCTGTTCGCCTAAATTAGGAACTATAGAAATGAAGCGGTATTCTGAGAAGAGGTGATCTTGCAGAGAAATTTTTTCCTGCCTGAGAGAGAAATTGGAAGAATAAGGCCTCTCTTTTTATTGTATCAGCAGCAACGGAAAAGAAAGCCTGTGGGTTCGTAGTTTGCCATCACCGTGGATTGAAAACCGGTGGTGGGACTTAGAGCAATTTATTTCTTAACCTCATGTTCAATGGAAAGATAGGCTGTCCCCTAAAAAAAAAAAAATTAAAAAAATTAAAAAAATATATATATATACACACACACACACATACACACACTTTAACAGCTGATAATTCACTTAATTTTCACTCCTTTTCAGATTTAACTGGTTTGAAATAATGGGTGAAGCCAGACCAGCCGTGGGCAAACTACGGCCCGCGGGCCCGTTTGAAATGAATAAAACTAAAAAAAAAAAAAGACCGTACCCTTTTATGTAATGATGTTTACTTTGAATTTATATTAGTTCACACAAACACTCCATCCATGCTTTTGTTCCGGCCCTCCGGTCCAGTTTAAGAACCCATTGTGGCCCTCGAGTCAAAAAGTTTGCCCACCCCTGAGCCAGACTAAGCTTTAACCAAAGAAAATGTATCCTAATGTGCCACTGCACTTTTTTATGGGGATACATAAAAGATCTGGTACAAAACCACAACAGGAATTGAGGGCACACAAATACTGGAGGGAATTATTCTTTTTTTTAAAATATATTTTATTGATTTTTCACAGAGAGGAAGGGAGAGAGATAGAGAGTTAGAAACATCGATGAGAAAGAAACATCGATCAGCTGCCTCCTGCACCCTCCCACTGGGGATGTGCCCGCAACCAAGGTGCATGCCCCTTGGCCGGAATCGAACCTGGGACCCTTCAGTCCACAGGCTGACGACTCTATCCACTGAGCCAAACCCGTTAGAGCATGGAGGGAATTATTCTTGATGTTTGTGATTCCATTGCTTCCTGTTATTGTCAATGTTTAGACCAGAATGGTCATCAGTTTGAAAACACGCACTGACAAAATTAATTCATTTCTGTAATTCTTTTAAATTTAGAAAACGAACTGTATGGTTATAAATACTTACTCTATAATCATTCAAAGTGTGTATACGTTTTTTAAGACACCCTGTATATCAGGGGTCCTCAAACTTTTTAAACAGGGGGCCAGTTCACTGTCCCTCAGACCGTTGGACGGCCAGACTATAGTTTAAAAAAAAACTATGAACAAATTCCTGTGCACACTGCACATATCGTATTTTGAAGTAAAAAAACAAAACGGGAACAAATACAATATTTGTATTTGCATGTGGCCTGCGGGCCGTAGTTTGAGGACCCCTGCTGTAGATACTTTAGAGCACTGTTGTGAGGACTAAATGAGCTAACAAAAAATGACCAGCCCAAAGCCTTGCCCTGATGCTTTAACTTTCTTTTATAAAATAATCCCTTAAAATGAGACATAAGTACTTCTAGATACTTTGAAAAGGAAGTAAGGTAAAATTTGTTGTTTCATTAAAATTTCAAATGGAGCTTAAGCTTTATTAGCATGATCAACAAAAAATTAATATGAAATAGCCCTAGCCAGTTTGGCTCAGTGGATAGGGTCATGGGTTTGATCCCCATCAAGGACACATTCCTTAGTTGCCTGCTTGATCCCCAGTTCAGTTGGGCGCATGCGGGAGGCAACCAGTCTCTCTCACATCGATGTGTCTGTTTCTCCCGCTCCCTTCCACTCTCTCTAAAAATCAATGGGAAAATGTCCGTGGGTGAGGATTAACAACAACAACAAAATTTAACATGAAATAGCAATCATAGTCCCTGGATCCTTTTAAATGCATATTGGGCCAATAAAAATTTTAGGATCACATTGCCTTCAGTAACTGACAAAACAGTTTTTCCATTCAGTTATTTAGGTAACTAAAAAGTCAAACAACTCCAAGTACTAGGACTGTCATCCTTTGAAAACTATTTACAATAAAAGAAAAATGTTCAAATTAATATCCTTATACATAATAGGGATGCACTATTATATACGTTACTAGAGGCCCAGTGCATGGATTTGTGCAGGGGAGGGGGGGTCCCCTCACCCTGGCCTGTGCCCTCTTGCAATCCGGGACCACTCAGGGGATGTCGGACTGCCGATTTTGGCCCAATCCCCACAGGACAGGCTGGGGATCAGGCAGAAACCAGCAGTTCAATGCTGCCTGCCCCTCCTGCCTGCCACTCCCGCTCATCCCAGCCCAGTGAGTCCTAATTGATCAGGAGAGGCTTGTGCCCGGTGAGCCCTGCATCTGGCACCTGTTGGCTGAGCAGCACTCCTTCTGTGGGAGTGTACTGACCACCGGGGGCAGCTCCTGTATTGAGCTTCTGCCCCATGGTGGTCAGTACGCATCATAGCGACAGGTCAACGGGTCACTCAGTCACTTAGGCTTTTATATATATAGATATGCTCAGGAGGGGGGAACTAACACTAAAATGTTGAATAATTATGTTAGTGAAGAGATTTTAGTCTTAACTTTGTCTTTCTACTTTTCTGGTTACTTACATCTCTTATGAACATCATCTAGTTTTGTTCATTTTTAATATGATATTCCTGTCTTTTAATTGAAGCAGTTAATCATTTATATTCATGTAATTAGTCATATTTTGGATTTAAAGCTCTTATTTTGTCTAGTTGTCTGAATGTTTTATGTTTAATTTTTCTCTCTTTTCTTGCTTGCCTTTTAATCATTCCATTGTTTCCTCTTCTGGTAGTTTAGAAGTTTTATTCCGTTTTTATTCTTTTGGGTTTTTTAATATATTTTTATTGATTTCAGAGAGGAAGGGAGAGGGGAGAGATGGAAACATCAATGATGAGAGAGAATCATTGATTGGCTGCCTCCTGCACGCCCCCTACTGGGGATCAAGACCAAAACCTGGGCATGTGCCCTTGATGGGAATCAAACCCAGGACCCTTCAGTCCACAGGCCAACGTTCTATCCACTGAGCCAAACCAGCTAGTGCCATTTTTATTCTTTTAATGGTTACCCTGGAAGTTATGACAGACATCTTTAATGTATCAATGACTAATTTCATCAATACCTTTCCACAGATAGATAACACAAGGAACCTAGAAAACCAGCTACATTTAACTTGTTATATGCTCTTTAGTTCTATGTTTCTTTTTTTTTAAACCAAGTTTCATATAATTGATGTTTATTTACCACTTTCTTTGCTCTTCATTCCTTCTGGAATCTCTGCCTTTCCATTTGGGATCATTTCCATTTTGTCTGAAGTTTAAACTTCAGGACAGGAATCAGCAATCTATAGTCCACAGGCCAAATCTAGCCTACTATCTATTTTTGTGAATACTTTCATTGGAATACTGCCAGGCTCATTCATTTGCTATTGTCTGTGGTTTCTTTTGCTCTACAAAGGCAGAGTTGAGTGGTTGTAACAAATACCATGGTCTGCAAGACTAACATATTTACTATCTGGCTCTTTACAGAAGTTTGCCTACCTTGCTTGTTTGTTTTTGTGCTTGCCTGTGAGAAACTTTACTTTGCCTTTCTTAATTCCAGGTGAATATTTTTATTGGATATAGGATTCTAGGTTGGAAGTTTCTTTCTTTTGGTACATAGATTCTATCTTTCCTGCTGCCTTTTACCTTCCATTCCCTCTAAGAAATCAGCTATCTGCCGGAAGCCGGTCCATCCTTGCTGCTTGACACAGTCGCTGCAGGAAAGAAACATCTGCACAGCATATGTTTCAAGGGACCTGGCATATATAGCATATTGTTCTTAATATGTTTGCTCTCCTTAGTGCCATGTGTTTTAACCAAGGTCACCTCTCCGAGAAAGGTTGTTTCCCGAGGTGGGGATTTTTCCCTGAGGTTAGGGAGGGGATACAACCCCTTAATTAAGTGCCAGGCGGGTAGTTAAGCTACATAATCTTTACTCCCTGGAATGGAGATAAGAAACGCCCTAACCTTTGCAATAGAATTTGATAGGATTAAAATCGGCTGGTATAAATATAGATGTAACAAGACAATAAACATCAGATCCTCATCAGATCCTGATCATATCCTAACCAGAACTTTGGCTGGAGATCCTGGCTAGAGGTCCTGACTAGGCTGCTGATCAACTGAAGGCTGTCTCCATGTCATTCCTTCTTCGCCGACTCCGTCCACACCTTTGGGGACCCCTGGACCTGCTGGGGTTGGACCCCAACAGCTATCAGTCTGTTAGTCTTTGGAAGATAGTTTGCTGCTTTCCAATTTTGTTCTTTTTGCCTTTGGTTTTCTGCAATTTACTGTGATGTATCTGGTTGTGGATTTATTTTTATTTATTGTGCTTGAAATTCATTGAACTTTTATTTTTTTTAAAATATATTTTATGCCGAACCGGTTTGGCTCAGTGGATAGAGCGTCGGCCTGCAGACTGAAGGGTCCCAGGTTCGATTCCGGTCAAGGGCATGTACCTTGGTTGCGGGCACATCCCCAGTAGGGGGTGTACAGGAAGCAGCTGATCGATGTGTCTCTCTCATCGATGGTTCTAACTCTCTATCCCTCTCCCTTCCATGCTGTAAAAAATAAAATATATATATATATATTTTAAATATATTTTATTGATTTTTTACAGGATTAACGAGAAATTCATTGAACTTTTAGAGTCTGTAAACTAATATCCTTTCAGCTGTGTCTGGACTGGTATTAAATCCATCAATTGAATTCTTTGTTTTAATTCTAGAATTGTTATTGGTTTTTAAAATATATTTATTGATTTCAGAGAGGAAGGGAGAGGGAGATAGAAACATCAATGATGAGAGAGAATCATTGATCGGCTGCTTCCTGCACGCCCCCTACTGTTGATTGAGCCCTGACTGGGAATCGAATTGTGACCTCCTCGTTAATAGGGTGATGCTCAACCACTGAGCAACACTGGCTGGGTGTTTATTGGGTTCTTTTCAAATCACTGTTATTTTTTTATAGTTTCTTGTCCCTTGATGAAATTCCTAAACTTGGCTGTTTTTTGACCCCAGTAAACATAATTGTTTTATAATGTGAGTTGCCCATTATAATATCTGAAGTTTTTTGTGTTTCTATTGTCTGTTGTTTCTCCTGGTCTTTACTTATGAAGTCTTGTTCTCTTATGTGCCTGATTATCTTTGTGTGCTGAATATGTATTTGAAAAGATATGTATGGGAATTATAGTAATATATGTATATAATTTATACATGCTAGAACTAGGTAATTAAAAACTAGAATAGGTAGCCCTGGCTGGTTTTGCTCACTAGTTAGAGTGTTGGCCCATGGACCGAAGAGTATCAGGTTTGATTCCCGGTCAGGAGCACATACCTCAGTAGGGGCAGAGGCAACCAATCAATGTGTGTCTCTAATGTTGATGTTTCTCTGCCTCTCTTCCACTCTCTCTCTAGAAATCAATTTGGAAAATATTCTCAGGTGAGGATTTAAAAAAAAATTAGAATAGGTACAATTAATATTTATTTTGCTAGGCATCTAGAGCAGACAACTCTTCATTTTATTGTAATTTATACACTAAATATAGTATATCATTAATGTGTCTATGTAGTAATTTAATATTGTAGTTCTTCTGCCCGGTCGGTGTGGCTCAGTGGTTGAATATCAACCCATGAACCAAGAGGTCGCTGCATGGAGTCCCAGTCAGGGTGCATGCCAGGTTGTGGGCTCGATCTCCAGTGGGGGCTGGCCGATATGTTTCTATCTCTCTACCCCTCTCCCTTCCTCTCTCTCTAAAATCAATAAAAATTTTAAAGAAATACATTGTAGTTCTTCTGGGGCACCAGTACAACTATCAAATTTTATAAACATTGTTCCTGTTAATTTAAATGTAGATTTAAACATTCAAATTCTGTGTAAATAAAGTGTCTTTTAGCCCTAACCGGTTTGGCTCAGTGGATAGAGCATCGGCCTGCGGACTCAAGGGTCCCAGGTTCGATTCTGGTCAAGGGAATGTACCTTGGTTGCAGGCACATCCCCACTCTCTATTCCTCTCTCTTCCTCTCTGTGAAAAATCAATAAAATATATTAAAAATATATATATATATATATATTTTATTTTATTTTATTTTATTTTTTTACAGAGAGGGAGAGGGATAGAGAGAGAGAGAGAAACATCGATCAGCTGCCTCCTGCACACCCCCTACTGGGGATGTGCCTGCAACCAAGGTACATTCCCTTGACCAGAATCGAACCTGGGACCCTTGAGTCCGCAGGCCGATGCTCTATCCACTGAGCCAAACCAGTGAGGGCAAGAAATAATAATTTTTATTTGAAGAATGCAGCATGTTAGAAGCAAGGGGACAATTTAGGAGACTAGTTTAATAGTTCAACCAAAAGATTATCAGTGCTTGAACTAGGACAGAGGCAGTGAAGATTGAGGGGGAGAAGGATGTTAGAGCTATTAAAGAAGTGGAAATTGTTGACTGATTGGATGAAGAGAGAGAAGTAATACAGAATGAAGCCCAAGATTTTTAGTTGGTCGGTCAAGTGCATGGTGGAGCCCTTCACCCTGATAGAGAATTCAAGAGAAGAGCAATTTGACATGAAGATTAGAAGGCAGGAGAAGGAAGTAAGTGTATTTCTTCTCCCTCTCCTTGGTTTTCTTCTCTGAGGCCTATAGTTGAGTGGTGACCATGTTCTTATACCTAAGAGTCACCTCTGTCAGGCCTAGAAGGTAATGCAGAAGTAGGCAAAGTAGGTTTATAGTTGTGAGTACATAAAACAGAGTTTATTTTTGTGTTACTTATTATTATTCACCCACTTTTGCCATCCCCATAATAGTGCCACATTGTTGTTAGCCCATCCTGTTGACCTTAATTCAGGCCATGTCTTTATAAATCTCTTCATTAACTCTCCTCAGTAACCCTACTTGGGTGTGCCATCTCTTTCCTACCTGAATATTAACATTTGATATTTGTATATTTTTAATAACTATGTACATATAATTGTATGCTTGTATATGCATAAGAAGTATCTGGAAAGATGCACACCAAACTGTTAGTAATAGTTACCACCTGGGAATAGGAAAAGGAAAGGACAAAGGAATAGGGCTTTTATGTTAATACCATCTGAATTCCTTAATAATAGGCTTGTATTACTTTAAAATAAAAATACTAATAGTTTTAAAAGTAAATTCAGAACATCAATCAGCCTAGTGTAAGAAGTTCAGTAAAGATGAAATCTCCCTAAGAAACACTTGGACGGGGATTAAAAATGGTGGCAGGGTAGGAGGATGCTGCAGGGACATGCTCCCAGGAACAAGCTGGAATTACAACTGAAATGTGGAAAGGCTTCCTGAATAACCAATGGAAAACTCACAGGAGAGAACCCTGATACACAGGACCAAAGGTGGAGACTGCATAGAGACTGATAGGAGGGGCAGAGGCGTGAAAGAGCTGGCCAGGCTCCCACAGATGTCAACTGAAGTCCCAGAGAGATATCTCAGCTGTGCGTGTGGAGGGGGAGGGGGGTTGCCACTGAGAATTCTGGGATGTAATCCTGAAGCTGGGCTCCCCAGCAGAGACCACCAAACTGAGGAGGGTACCCACATAACATCTAGCTGTGAAAAGCAGTGGGGTGCTGTTTGCCAGGGAGTGGCAGCTGAAAGTTCAGGCACCCTCTTAAAGGGCCAACACACAAAATTCCCTGTGGAGCCACCCACCTTGTATTCTGGCAGAGCGAGGGTGAAGTGGACTGGAGCTGTGAGAGCAGAACCCACCACTGGGGACTCAGGGGATAGAACTCAGAAGGTAGACACCCCAAGTTTCCTGGGCTGAGTCATTCCCTCACACAGTGGAGGACATCTTTCCCACACAGACATTGGTCTTGCCTGGGGGGAAAACAGTCGATACACCCTATTGGAAAACACTTTGACCTGAGACCACTTAAGAGATTAAAAGTAACAATTAGCCTCCAGGCAGAAGCAACTACCCACCCTGTTGAAAAAACTCTCCCACTTGAGGACATTTGTTTGGGGGCAATTCAAGTCTGGAATCCTACTAGTCTGTAGCAGAGGTGGTCTCTGGAGGCTTTGAGTCTTTGCCCGATCCAATTAGTCAGAAACAGCCTTTAACGCTGTCCTGCACTAGAGATTGAGAGGTATAGAGGATTTACCTAAAACATAGTCACAAACCCAGACAACCAAAATGAGGAAACAAAGAAAAAACCATCAAATGAAAGAACTAGTGAATTCTCCTGAAGAGATAAATGAAGCAGAGATAAGAAATTTATCTGAAACAGCGTTCAGAGTAATGATGTTAAAAATGCTCAACAGGCCGTAGCCGGTTTGGCTCAGTGGATAGAGCGTCAGCCTGCGGACTGAAAGGTCCCAGGTTCGATTCCGGTCAAGGGCATGTACCTTGGTTGCAGGCACATCCCCAGTGGGGGTTGTGCAGGAGGCAGCTGATAGATGTTTCTCTCTCATCGATGTTTCTAACTCTCTATTCCTCTCCCTTCCTCTCTGTAAAAAATCAATAAAATATATTAAAAAAAAATGCTCAACAGTTATGAAAAAAGATATAGTAACTATGAAAAAAGAACAGTCTGAGATAAAGAATGACATAACACAAAGAACACATTGGTAGGAATACACAGCAGATTAGGGGAAGCTGAGGATTGAATCAGTGAATTAGAAGACAGAGTTGAAAATATCACTCAATTAGAGAACCAAAAAGAAAGAACAATTAAAAAATAGGGCGACAGCTTAAGGGAGCTGTGGGACAATGTGAAACGTAACAGTATTAGAATAGTACGTGTGCCAGAAGAGGCAGAAATAAAGAAAGGAATAGAGGTGTTTGAAGAAATAATGATAGAAAACTTCCCTAGCCTGGTAAAGGAAAAAATCACACAGTGCAGGAGGCACAGAGAACCCCAAATAAGAAGAACCCAAACAGACTTACACCCAGACACATCATAATTAAAATGCCAAAAATTAAAGACAAAGAGAGAATCTTAAAGGCAGCAAGAGGAAACTGTTACATACAAAGGAGTTCCCATAAGGCTGACACCTGATTTCTCATCAGAAACTCTACAGGTCAGAAGGGAATGGCATGAAGTACTCAAGGTAAGCAAGGATCTGAGACCGGCAAGACTATCATTCAAAATAGACAGTCAAATAAAGAACTTCCCAGACAAAAAAAGGCTAAAGGAGTTCATCACCACCAAGCCAGCATTATAAGAAATGCTAAAGGGAATGCTGTAAGAGATTGCTGAGAAGAAACAGAGAGAAACCTAGCCATACAGAATTAAAATGGATATAAATAAGTACCGCTCAATAATAACCCTACATGTAAGTGGATTAAATGCTCCAATCAAAAGCTGTAGGGTAGCTGAAAGGATAAAAAAAAAACATGACCCAACTATATGCTATCTACAAGAGACCCACCTCAAAACAAAAGACACACACAAGATGAAAGTGAAGAGATGGAAAAAAAATTTCCATGCAAATGGAAAAGAAAAAAAAAGCTGGAGTAGCAATACTTATATCCGACAAAATAGACTTTAAAAGAAATCATGCTAAGCAAAATAAGCAAGTTGGAGAAAGATAAATATCATACAATCTCACTCAGTTGTGGAATATAATGAACAACATAAACTGATGAACAAAATTAGTACCAGAGTCATAGAAGCATGGAACAGACTGTACAACCTATGAGGGAAGGCGGGGGTGATGGGGTAAGAGATCAACCAAAGGACTTGCATGCATACATATGAGCAAAACCAATGGACACAGATAATAGGGGGGCTGAGGGCTTGTGCTTGGGGGAGGTGGTGGTGGGGGAGAGGTCAATAAGGGGAAAAAAGAGACTCATGTAATACTTTAAACAGTAAAGAATTAAAAAAAATATAGAGCCAGAGGGGGGGAAAATATTCTAGAAGTAATCCTGTTATTTGCAGATTTTTAATATTTCCTACAACTTTTGGGATACCATACTATGTTAGTACAGTGTTGGTAATATTATTAAACTTAAAATCCTTTTAATCTTGAAATATTAATGTTTATTGCATGTAACATCATATTTAAAATTGTTTATCTTGAAGTATTGTTTATTGCATGTAACATTATTATATTTAAGATCGTTTTTCTTGAAATAAAAAAAGACTTAAAAAAAGAAACACTTGGACAACAAAATTACAGAGAAAAACAGTAAACTTTAAATAAAATTTAATGATAAATACATATCGATAGAAATAATTAAATTCTTGTATGAAGGCAGCATCCAAGGAATCTCTTCATTTTCATGGCTCCCAGCCCTTCCCTCCGGGCTGATGGGGCAACTTGAGACCCACCAAGCCAGCTGCCTCCTCCACTGAGCGCTCACCCTTCCCATGAAATTCCTGATGAAGGGCCACATGTTCACGGACACTACGGAGGAGGCAGAGATAGGTGGCAGCTTGGAAATGAAGCTCATGTTGGGCTCTGCACAGCTTCTCACTGGTGACCTAGAGAAGTAGCAAAGTCAGATACTTTATCAACAGCCCAGCTAAAGGCCAAAGAGTAAGATATAATAAACATTCTCTAGAATGAAGGAAAATTGCAGAGAGGAAATAGAAACCTGTATTTGTGTATACTTAATAGATATATAGTGGAACTCTATAATTGTGATGATTAGGAAAGCTGACCTCCAGTTCACTGACTAGTTTTACACCAGGTGGCTCAGTTGGTTAGAGCAACGTCCCAATATGCCAACGTGTCAGGTTCCATGCCGTGAGGGCATATACAAGAAGCAAGCAATGACTGCATAAGTGGAAAAACAAATTGATTTCTGTCTCTCTTTCTAAAATCAACAAATAAAACTTTATTTTAAAGGTGGGAAGAAAAAAAGTGTTTTACAAAGTTTCACTGGGATGTTTCATTGAGTGACTGCACATTTTAGAAGAAAGTCATCTAGTTTCAATTCTCTCATTTTACAAATAAGAAAACGAAAGCCCAGAGAGGCTGGGTGGTTGGTTAATGGCAGAGGTGGGTAATTATAATCAGGTCATGATCATTAATATCACTTCAGAAATATAATGTAGAACTTTCTCCCCTTCAAACCAATGAAGGGCTGCTTCTTATGACTGTGGACTTCGGTTAATGTGGAATATGCCTTTCATTTCAATGAAAACTTAAAACTTATTTTGTCTGTAAAATAATAGCTTTGTCCTCAATAGTAACAAAATGGTTTTGCATATAAAATATGCACATATTCATATTACTTGTACTCTCACAATTTACTTATCCACCTGAAAAATCTGGATTTTGATAACCTTAAGAAGCTGGAGACTTCATAGCCATTCTGAAGTTCTCTAAACCCTGTTTCTTCTTCATCATAATTTCCAGATGAAGGAAATTATTTCACTGTTCTTTACTTGACTAGTTTTGAGGTTGTGAGAAAGGGGCAGGAAGGTAGAGATGCAGATGTGTACATAGCCTCAAATGACTTAAGGAGCCCTGTCCAGTGTCCATTAATCTCTGGCACCACTGCCTACAGAATCCCCTTTATTTAACCTTTATTTAAATACCTAGGGTTGGAATCTGAAAACTAGAGTGTGGCTTAAGATCTTCAGATCACATATGGAAAAATGCTACTCATAAGCTGCTCAAAAAGGCAAAATTCATCTGCTTCAATAAACTTAATTTTTTTTTTTTTTTTAGAGTGGGAGGGAGAGAGAAACATCAATGTGAAAGAGATAGATTGATCAGTTGCCTCCCGTATCTGCCCTGACTGGGGATTGAACCCTCAACCTAGGTATGTGTCCTGGCTGGGAATCAAACCCGACACCTTCCGGTGCACGGGCTGACAGTCCAACCAACTGAGCCACACTGGCCAGGGCAATCAATTAAAAAAAATTTTTTTATAATTAAAAATTTGAGATTAATACCATGTCAAAAATCAGCAAAGGGTAATACCCACGTGTATAAACCTAAATTAATAGGATTTGAAACAAGAATTATATGTTAGCCGAGGCCGGTTTGGCTCAGTGGATGGAGCGTCGGCTTGCGGACTGAGGGGTCCCGGGTTCGATTCCAGTCAAGGGCATGTGCCTGGGTTGCGGGCACATCCCCAGTGGGAGGTGTGCAGGAGGCAGCTGATCGATGTTTCTCTCTCATCGATGTTTCTGGCTCTCTGTCTCTCTCCCTTCCTCTCGGTGGAAGATCAATGGAATATATTTTAAAAAAAAAAGAAAGAAAAAAAGAATTATATGTTAGTAAAGGACAGTGGTTCTCAACCTTCCTAATGCCGAGACCCTTTAATACAGTTCCTCATGTTGTGGTGACCCCCAACCATAAAATTATTTTCGTTGCTACTTCATAACTGTAATTTTGCTACTGTTATGAATCATAATGTAAATATCTGATATGCAGGATGCATTTTCATTGTTACAAAATGAACATAATTAAAGCATAGTGATTAATCACAAAAACAATATGTAATTATGTATGTGTTTTCCGATGGCCTTAGGCGACCCCTGTGAAAGGGTCATTCGACCCCCCAAAGGGGTCGCGACCCACAGGTTGAGAACCACTGGTATAGGACAAGAGAATACTGACCTTGATTTAGGCCTTAATCATAAGGAGTCTGAAGACAAGGGTCAATCAAAATGTAACAGTATGCCTTGCCAGTGTGTTTCAGTGGACAGTGTTGGCCCTCCTACGGAAGGTTTCCGAGTTCGAATCCCAGGGAAGGGCATGTACCTGGGCTGCAGGTTCAATCATCAGGAGGCAACTAGTTAATGTATCTCTCTCACATTCATCATTCGCTCTCTCTCCAATGCCCTGCCTCCCATCCTTCCACTCTTTTTAAAAAATCAATCCCCAGGTGAGGGTTAAAAAAAAAAGAATATAACAGTAAATGAATCATGAGAGAGACCAAAAGAGCCCGGCCGGCGTGGGTCAGTGGTTGAGCGTGGACCTATGAACCAGGTCAGAGCACATGCCGGGTTAGGGGTTGCAGGCTCCATCACAGTGGGTGCAGGGGGCAGCAGATCAATGATTCTCTTGTCAGTTCCTAATATTATGACCTTTGAACAATTAGCTAAATGTTAGTTCTGACATTTTGCATTCTAACTCCCATGGCTCAGAAATTCAATATTTAGATTAATGATCTCCAGTTTCCCACATTGTTCAAAGGACGGCAAGTTTCCTTCCACAGAGCCAAACGGACTCCAATTTATTATTTCTGAGATAGGCTGCAATCTCTCTCCAAGCCAGACCCTGACTTCAAAGGCGTTCACTAATGGACTCTCGTTTGGGAAGTAGGGAACCTACATTTTAGTTCTCATACGTGTCCTTGGAAGGGTCACTGTCCCCGAGTCTCAGCTGCCCCATTTGAAAAATAAAACTATCTTTCATCGCTCTTGCCCAAGGGTGATATGGAGTATGGATTTCACAAAGGGATTTCTCAAGTATGTTTTCCCACATGTTCCTATTTATCAGCTATGGAAGGACAACATGTATCTGGACATACATGGCGCTCACGTCACAACTGACAGTGCAACCTCATTACAAGTTCCTGGTTCCGTTCCACGAGGCGCCACCCGTTCGGAGCAGGGGATACAACGTCAGGTAGACAGTTCCCGATCCCCAGGAAGCTCCCAATATTTCATGTCCTATTACAGTTTCTCTTTCTGCCTCAAAACTTGTTTCTGAGAATCGCTTCACCGGGGACAGGGCAGGAAATGAAGAGATGCAGCGGCGGCGGGGGACCCCACCCGCCCCAGGGCGTCCACCTCTTCCCTTTCCCTCTGACTCTCTCCTTCATTCTGCAAATGCGGCCAATGAAACCCTCGGGGCCGGCTCCACCCCGGCGACTGCGCCCCCCGGTCCGGGCCAGGCTCGGGGCTGAGGCCGTGGACCCGAGCCTAGACAGGTGGAGCGGGGCCTTTTGGGCCGGAACCGGCGCTGGGTGGAGGGTCGGCCTCAGAAACGCAGGCGCTCAGGCCCGGCGCTCCCGCCCACCCCGGGGAAGGGACGCTGGAGCACGCGGACTCGGGCCTCCGTACCCGATGTGCTCGGAAAGCCTTCACGAGGTACCGATAGGCTTCGGTGTCGCGATAGGGTCGGCCGGTGCCGGCGCTCATGTAGCGCAACTCCCGGAGAAGGCCTCGCAGGGTGCGCGCCGGCGGCCCGAGCGCCGCCATGTTCCCGTCCTCGGAGCCCGGTGCCCCACGACCCCTTCGCCCCCAGGCCCCGCCGCTGAATGGTACGGTCGAACCCAGCCTGCTCCTCTCCCCGACGGCTCAACAGTGGGACGGCTCACTTCCCTTCTGCGGAGCCTCATGAGTCGAACGCCGAGCGGCGCCCTGAGGCGTTAAGGGAAAAGCAGCGGAAAGCCGAGCCGCGGCCGGGCCGGGCCGGGCCGGGGAGAAGGAAGGCCCTTGCTGACGGCGCCACTGGAAATGCCGTTCGCTTAACCGACCTTTCCAGCCTCGAGAGAGAGAGAGCCTGGCGCGAATGGGTGTTGATTTGAAACAGAACACGCTGAGAAGACGTTATTTCTAGCGGGGACAACAAAATTCAACGTATTGACTTCCCAAAATCGGAGGAGGAAAATGGAGTATGCTGACTCTCGTAAACTGTAACCTAACACCTAGGGAAACCACACAAACATGTCTTATTTATAAAAAGTAAAATTAAGTTAGCGTATTTCACTACAGTTGCTTAAGAAGGGAAAAACAAAAAAAGCCTCACCACCCCAGATGGGACTCGAACCCACAATCCCTGGCTTAGGAGGCCAATGCCTTATCCATTAGGCCACTGGGGCTTCTGTGAACGATGGCCTGAAACAACGTCTTCAATTTTTTTTCCTTTCGTACGTCACCCTCCCTGATGTTCCTTTTGAGCCTATCCTGGGAGACCACACCTAGCATCAGTATGAGGGCCGAGGCATGCCGGGAGTTGTAGTTAAGAGAACAAAAGGCTGCGTTACAGCTCCAAAGGCTTTACCCTCCAAACGGCACCGTCGCGCCCAGCGGAGACCGGGCGCGCGCACGGCCGGGCAGACGCGTTTCCCGCGGGGTGGTCCCCGCGCCTGCGCAGAAGCAGACTTGCGACGTTGCGGAGCCGGGCGCGCAGGACACACTGGCCGAGTCTCCGTGAATCGCCCTTTTAGCCTCTGCTCCGTAGGGTCCGTACCGGAAACAGCCGGCCCCTTCCGGTGCCAAGGCTTCCCAGACTGACTTTGCGTCTAGCCGACCGTTAGGTGGCGCGCGCCGCGGTCACTGTTTGTTTCCGGTTGAAGGGCTGAGGCCATTTCCGCAGGGCCCGTGGCGGCTTGGGATGTGCGCCTTGGGTCTTCCGATTTGGCGGTTCAGGGATAGACATGGGAGGGCGGGCAGCATTAGGAATGTGTTACCTAGAAATGGTCGGGAGTTAGTTCATTTTTCTGGGTCTGTTGCTCATTGTTTAACTCGGACAAGCCGCTTCTCTGGGACACAGCGGTCTTGACCACAGTCTCAGCGGCTCCCCGCGGCCTCTGCGTGTCCCGACTCCGGGACCTGCCTGAACCGAGCCTTGTTTCAGCCTCATCGCTCACTGCTCCCTCTCACCCTCCGCTCCAGGTGTCAGGACTGATGGTTTTCTTCGCCACCGTGTTATTCTTTCTGCCTGAAACTTAACTGTTGTATTTATCTTCCTGTTTACCTTGCGGGCCTCAAGTTTCTTCGGGAAGTTTAGGGCAGACCCTTCTCCAGGCCCTCGCAGGCAGTGTGGCGAGGTTAAAATGACTCACTGCACCTCTCCGGGCTCCTCTGGGTGACCTCTGTGACTTTATTTACTTACAGCAGGTTACCCATGGGTCAGCTCCATCATCCCCGCATGAACCAATTGCCACTCTTCGGGCCAGAAATGCCCACTCGACCAGGGCTCCCCAGGTCCCTGTCAGGGTCCCTTTCCTATTTTGGCTGCAATCCTGACACTTCCAGGATTAATAGAGGAGGAAACTGGTGTGACAATATGAATGAATGACTCTCTCCCTGTTAAACACATAAAATATTCATTTTGTCAACCTGTAATTCACAAGTTTCTGATTTTAAAAGGCAAATATGCATGCAGGAGAGGTTAGGGAGAATGCTATCATTTATCCTCAATATAAAATTGTTTATAATGAGGCAATCAGTAATTTTTTAAAAATATATATTTATTGATTTCAGAGAGGAAGGGAGAGGGAGAGAGAGATAGAAACACCAATGATGAGAATCATTGATTGGCTGCCTCCTGCAAGCACCACACTGGGGATCAAGCCCACAACCCAGGCATGGGCCTTGATCGGGAATTGAACCGTGACCTCTCTGTTCATAGGTTAACACTGAGCCACACTGGCTGGGCACTAAGAAAAAATTTTGAATTCCTTTTTACTGTGCTACCAAGAGACACTTCTTCCACCCTAAGCCATCCTCACACTAAAAGTAGGTAATCATAAAATGTTAGCTCTAAAAATAATTTTTTAAAAAAAGTTGCCTCTAGCCCGGCCAGTGTGGCTCAGTGGCTGAGCATCCACCTATGAACCAGGAGGTCATGGGTTCAATTTCCAACCCCGTCAGGGCACATGCCTGGGTTTTGGGCTTAATCCCCAGTAGGGGGCATGCAGGAGGTAGTCAGTCAATGATTCTCTCTCATCATTGATGTTTCTATCTCTCCCTCTCCCTTCCTCTCTGATATCAATAAAAATATTTAATAATAAAAAGTTAGCTCTTATGTAGTCATGAGCTGCCATAGATGCCGCCCTCCCAAAAGTCGTGTGTGTGTGTGTGTGTGTGTGTGTGTGTGTGTGTGTGTTGTTCCTTATATCAAGAGGAAATGCTTATTTCCCATCCCACGTATCCCTCCCCTTTTTGAATCTCAGGCAAGCCTTGTGACTAGCTTTGACCAATAGAATGTAGCAGAAGTGACATTCTGGGACTTCTATGGAATCCCAGGCCTTGAAACCGGCAACTTTCACTTCCCGCTTCTTATCTAGTTACCATGCTGGGAAAGCCTCAAGGCAGGTGAGGAAGTACTAAGACGGCCCAGCTCAGCCTCAGCTGACAGCACTAATGACCCACTATGTGACTGAGCCATCTTGAATGTCCCAATCTAGAGGCACCAGATGACTACTGTCTCAATCAACATCATATGGAGCAGAGAACTGCCCACCTAAACCCAGTCAATCCAAAGAAACATTGAAGATAACAAAATGGCAGTTGTTTAGAAATAATTCCACTATGTTTTGATTACTGTGCAGCAATCAGAAAACAAATCAGTCTGAAAAGTTTCTTAGAGACAATTTAGCTGAAGTTTTAAGTTTTGCAGCTTTAGAAAATCTTTAAATTCCTAGTACAGGGCTACGCATTCAAACTCTACAGCTGGGACCCGGCAGGTAATAAACTGAATCAGGCCGTGAATTCCCACCTCCTCCAAAGGAGCTAGCCAGTGGTTCTCAACCTTCCTAATGCCGCGACCCTTTAATACAGTTCCTCATGTTGTGGTGACCCCAGTTTCATTGTTACAAATTGAACATAATTAAAGCATAGTGATTAATCACAAAAACAATATGTAATTATATATGTGTTTTCCGATGGTCTTAGGCGACCCCTGTGAAAGGGTCGTTCGACCCCCAGGTTGAGAACCGCTGAAGACAATTCAACACAATCTCATTGTTGCAAAGTAGGAATGTCAAGCCAGTGCTGCTGATTTTTTTTTATTTTATTGTTGTTTTTTTCTTTAAAATATGGAACACTTCTCAAATTTGCGTGTCATCCTTGCTCAGGGGCCATGCTAATCTTCTCTGTATCATTCCGATTTTAGTATATGTGCTGCCGAAGCACAGAGCTTCTGATTTTTTAAAGAGAAGTTATAAATCTAGAATTTTTATGAAATGCCATAACTTAAGTGTTAGCAGCCAGTTAAACACAACACTATTTGTCAAAACACTTCTGGTTGCAAGTGTGCGAACTATGTCCCAGGGCATTTTACAGGTAATGTTTCATTTGATCTCACCACAATCCTATGAGGTAGTACTCTGATTTTACCAACTTACAAATGTGGGAAAAATCTCAGAGCAGTTTCATGATTTAGCCAACTGGTCATTGGCGAAGCTGCTGTTTGACCCCACACAATCTTAACTCAAAACCTTTTTTTTTTCTTTTTTGAAATTATGAGAAAATTCATTTAGAAAGTCACCGAGGTTAAAAATAAAAAAAAAAAAAAAAGGTGAGCCAGCTGGGCTGTGTGGACTCAGGAAATTAGTTACAGAGGCAAAAAAAAAAAAAAAAAAAAAAGGCCCTTGGAGCGTAGGAAAAAGAGATAGACCTTACCTGGGGAAAGAAGAGAGGGAAAGGCATGGGCATGGTCCAGAGAACGAAAAAGCTTGCTCAAAGTCCCCCCCTTTTTTCAAAGTTAAAGTTTTATAGCAGAAAAGGAATTTTCATTAAAAAGATGCTGGGTGATTCTCAGAATTTCTTGGTATGGCTAGATATCAGGCTTGGAAGCTACACAGCCAAGAACTTCACCCTAAATTCTGCCCCAGATCTAGTCCAGTGAAACCACCACCAGGCACAGTCACTACAGCTTGCAAGGTTGACACAGTGACACTGGACTAGATCTGGGGCAAGCAGAGCAGGTAAAATTTCCTATACTCATGAAGCTTCCATTCTAGAAAGGTGGACAGACAATAAATAAAACAAAATTTGTCAAATGTTGATTGCTGTGGAGGACAATAAAGCTAGGGGCAGGGATTTGGGACCTGCTGCTTTATCATGTCTTCAGGGAGATCCTAACTGATAAGGTGACATTTGTGTAGAGACCAAAATAATGTGAAGGCATCTTCAGCTTCCATGTGTGCACGTGTTGGGGTGGGGTAAAACCCACACTTTTAAGTAGAGACACCCTCCTCTCATTCCCCAGCCACTGTGAGGCCACCATTATTTTGTCCTTCAAGGTCTCTGAGGGTAATGAGTTGTTTTGGGACAAGTTTTCTATGCCCAGTGAAACTGTGTGAACAGACCCTCTAGAGTCCAGTCTTAATGCTGCAACTACAGCAGTGACTGGCCTTGCAAATGGATATTTGGGGAAAATTTTGGTGGGAAAAAGCCAGGACTAATCAAAGAGGGTGTATCTGAGAGTATACATCTGTAGGCACTCATTTCCATCAACTGTGATACTATAGATAAAAGTGCTGATTTCTTCTTTTTCTTTCACATGATCCACATTAGTTCTCATTCTGACCAGTGGGCCATAGTAAAAGTTAATCCATGGATTAACTGTAGCTCAGAGCCAATGTTCAGTAATCCTCAAGTCCTTTCTCTATAGTGCACAGCCATCCTTGGCAAATGGTAGCGGATCCCATCAGAGAAGGCCAGAAAATTGCTACATTACTTACATGTGATGGCATCTTAGGGCCTTTTTCAAGGGTTTTCTGGGTTCCCTCCTTCATTGATGGGCTTTCAGGTCTGTGAACTGACTCTTGTCTGGGCACTGGTTATTGTTTGTGTGTGTGTGTGTGTGTGTGTGTGTGTGTGTGTGTGTGTGTTTTACTCTATTATGGCAGCTCATTTTATGCCTTTGTTATTTTTTTTAATCCTCACCTGAGGATATTTTCCCATTGATTTTTAGAGAGAGTGGGAGAGAGAGAGAGAAAGAGAGAGAGAGAGAGAGGGAGAGAGAGAGAGAGAGAGAGAGAGAGAGAGAGAGAGAGAGACATCAATTGGTTGCCTTTGTACACACTCCAACAAGGGACAGGAATTGAGCCTGCAACCGAGGAATCAAACACGGGACCCTTCATTCCCCAGGCTGATGCTCTTTCCACAGTCAAACCGGCTAGGGCTATGCCTTTGTTCTTTAGAAATAAGGACTTTTGTTGTTTTGTTCTTGTTTATTTTTGTTTATATTTATTTATTTATTGTTAATCCTCACCCAAGGATATTTTTCCATGGATTTTTAGAGAGAGTGGAAGAGAGAGGGAGAGACAGAGAGAAACATCAATGTGAGAGAAACACATCGATTGGTTGCCTCCTGCATGAGCCCTGACTAGGGCCCGGGCTGGGGAGGAGCCTGCAACCTTGGGTCCACAGGCCAACGCTCTATTCACTGAGCCAAACCGGTTAGGGCGGGCTGTTTTGTTTTTATATCAAAAGCCATCTTAGTGGATTGCTGTATATTTTTGTACTGGGCATCCCAGGATCCCAAGATCACTTTGTTCTGAACCATATGATAATTGTACTGGCCCAATTACCTATTACCATAACCATGTCTAGCATGTCTTTTAAAAAATTTATTTTCCTTTTTATGCAATTTATTGGGGTGACACTGATTAACAAAATTATACACGTTTCAGGTGCACAATTCTAGAACACATCCTCTATACACTGTATTGTGTGTTCACCACCCCAAGTCAAGTCTCTGTACATCACCATTCATCTAAAGCACTGATTTCTAAACTTTTTTGATTGTGTGTATTGATAGCAGTAAACATCTTGTGCCTCTGCCATAGTCTTTGTATCTTTTTTTAAATCACATGTACTACTGAGCCAATGTAGTATATCCATTTAAAACATACACAAAATAGAAATAAGTGATGTTTTTAAAAATGAACAATATTTTGAAAACATTTTCATTTTATTAACAGTAAAAAAAAGTCCTAATTTTTCTCAGTAAAGAACGACTATTACTGTTTATTTTATTGAAAACAATGTATAATTCAGTGTGTTTCATTATTTTGAAAATCTCGGTTTAACACATTACTTTGGGCAAAATCACATGGTGATAAACATTTCTAAACATCCATTTTCAAATTTCTCTCTTCATTACATGAGTTTCTTTTAAAAAGGCAGTTAATACCTCACTTATAAATTTAGAAAATTACTTCTAACTTAAAGGGACTCATTAAGTATGTCCACTTATTTCAAAATATCAGCAGGCAGCTTAGTCAGAAATAGAAACCATTGTAGGCCTTTCAAACTGAAAAAATTGAGTGCAGGGCACTGAGGTGCTCATGGCACTCTTAGAAGGACTGCAGGAGTTAGGGGAGTTGCCATTAACATTCAGAAGTTCAGAATACTAGGAGGTTTCTGCTGTTACCCAGATCAGAAAAATGCAGGGAACCCCCACTGCTGATCAGAGTTGCCCCCAAGTACTGAAATGGGGGCTGAAAGGAGGTCACTTGGTGAGTACAGCAGAATTTTAAGTCTACCATGGCCTACATTTTGCTAGGTGTGGCCAGAGAAAAAGTCATGCCACTTTTTTCTCCCACCTACGAAATCTCACATGAATACACTGGCAGAAATGAAATCACACCCACAACCTTGAAGGCAAAGGTGTTTGGGAAATGTAGTTTCCGTAATTCTATATGACACAGAGAGTAGCACAGAAGGATGTGGGAATGAATGCTGGCTGCCAAAAAGCAGTCTTTAGATCACACAGCAGCATACTCCTAACAGCCCCTTGTCATCACAGAGGAGGACAGCAAATGAGAAACACTTGCCTGCTTTGAAGAATTAATCCTGAAGTTTGACAATTCTTGTAAAAACTTTTCAGCAAGATAATCACTCAATCTCTATGGTTTACAGGATTTCCATGGGTACTTCCCATTACATCGTAGTTTCTGCTATTTAAAGGTCTTAACCTTATTGATAACATCCTGTAGCATATAAATTGCAGTACATTATAATACTCAGAAGTAAATGTGACTATTGACAAACAAGCTGGACTAGCTAGATGCTAACAGAGAGCAATTTACTCTTCTTAGCCCGGCTGCTTGGAAAACTGTTTTTTCTTCTCTCCAGCATGAAATCGTGGGTGGTTCATGCAGCTTTTCCAGGAAATAACAGGACAATTAGCCTTTTTTTCTTTGGTTTTAAAAAATTCCAGTCTGTGTAACAGTGAGACTCCAAACCTCAGCCATAAAATGTCTCCCCATTGTTAGCTGAGGCTGGCTGCCAGGGGAAGAAAACTGGGCAGGAGGACATGGCCAACCTCTCCATCTTCCTGTTCTGCTCTTCTACTCTTCACATGCAACCTGCTTGTGGAACAAGCTAGACTTGTGAGGTATAAACAGAAAGCAACTTTATTTTCTCATGAGTGTCCCTTCTTAATTATTCCTTCTGTAATAATTTGTTCTTATGTCTGGATGAAATGGATAGCTTTCCCAGTCTATTTTCAGTAACAAACAGGTTAAAGAGTTATCATTTTTAAAATCATCTCTTTTTCTAGGTATTGACAAGTCTCATCCAGTGTCATATTAAAACTCCAAATATCAGTTAATTTAAAATGTCTCCCCTCCTCCAGCCTGGAAATCTAAACGAGAAAGGAGTTGACAGTCATTGTCAGTTCTAGTCTCATACACTACCGTCTCCTCACTTGCTAGCTGCTGTCCTTTGATAGCCAGGCAAGAAAGAGGGAAGCTCTTACTGATCGGTAGAGCTGTAAAGTGTGCCCGTGTCCTCTGAGAGTAGTATTCCCAATGCTGATGCTTTTCTCATAGGTGCTTTCTCCTGGTTCTCCAGTTTCTCCATCACTGGGGATCTCTCCCCTGTTGTTCCCTTGTAGGCCAGGCCTTCTCTGGCTACTTAGGATTCCCAGCCCCTTAGTTTCCGGCAGCTTCACCGCCAAGGTCATTTCACCCCTCCAAGGTGTTTCCTTGGCTGGATTCCTTCTTAAACTGATCAAATCTGCTCCCTTTCTTGAGAACCACATCAGGCCACAAGAACTCATGAGCACTGAGAGTGCAAGCTGTTCTGAAGGCAGCCTTCTCTCTTCTGTCTTCTCAAGGAGCTAGTCACCTACCATTTGTCTTTAGACTGCTAGGAATCAGACACCAGTTCCTGTGTCCCTCAAACTCCACAGGATGCATCAAGCTCTCCAAATGGTCCTCTTGAAGTGCCCCGCCCCCCATTTGGCATGAGGTGCAGAGGGAGCACCCCCACCCTCCCCAGCGTGAGGAGAAGGGAAATGTCCAGCATACTCTTTTATAGCCTGGAGGTGGCGGCCGAGCTAATCCTTCCCAGTGTGGAACTGGTGCTTCCCAGTTTCTAGCTCCTCCTCCCTTTAGAATGTGGACGGACTTGGCACCTATTGTTTTGTTCTCAGCCTTTGGGGTTTCTGGTGAAACTGATACAGAAAGAGTCCCATTTTAGTAAATGAAATTACCATTGTCAACCACTCCTCCCTATGGAACTCCTGTTCTTCATCAGGACACCTGATGCCCTGGAGGGGACATATGGAACAGTCTGACTTCTGAATCGGATATAGTGAATATACAGCTAATATAGCACTATTAAGTATTTATATATTAATGATCAATTCTAGTTTTATATTAATTACATTAATACTTACATATTACCTGTTTACAGATGTAATTATCTTTATACAAAAAACATAAGGACTTTTGTTTTTGACATTATGGGAGATTAGATGTACAGAAAAATCTCAATATATAAAATATCATATACTTTAAACAATAAAGAATTTAAATTAAAAATAAAAAACCCCCACAAAACAACAAAATAATCATAGAGTGCTGGAAAAATTTTAGCCAATACACAAAAATACTTTTTCAAAGCATGACTGAGCTGACAAAGTAAAGGAAGCCAGAGTAACGGGAGGTCAGAGAGTGGGAATGGGTCAGAGAGCACGAAAAGCATTTGCTTTGAGGATATCTGCTGATTCCCAGTGGCCTTGAGTCTGGATTTTCATTTGCAGTCAGAAGGAAAGAAAGCCTCAGACTAGCATAGTGGGAGGTCAGATCATAAACTCTTGCAAAATGATAGAATGCCCAATGGTTAACCTCATTACTGGGAATGAAAAAACAGTATCCCTTACCTCACCAAGAAGAGACTTCTCTGAATCAACCTCAGCTCAGGGGGGTGGCAGGTAGGGAATCTTCTACAGTTTTTGTTTGTTTTTTTTTAAAAATATGTTTCTTTATTGATTTCAGAGAGGAAGGGAGAAAGAAACATCGATGAGAGAGAATCATTGATCGGCTGCCTCCTGCACACCCCACACTGGGGATGGAGCCCGCAACCCAGGCATGTGCCCTTGGACGGAATCGAACCTGGGACCCTTCAGTCCACAGGCCGATGCTCTATCCACTGAGCCAAGCCGGCTAGGGCTTGTGTGGTTTTTTTTTAAAATGTATTTTTATTGATTTCAGAGAGGAAGGGAGAGAGATAGAAACATCAATGATGAGATAGAATCATTGATTGGCTGCCTCCTGCAGGCCCCCTACTGGGGATAGAGCTGCAACCCAGGCATGTGCCCTTGACCGGAACTGAACCTGGGACCCTTCAGTCCACAGGCCGATCCTCTATCCACTTAGCTAACCCAGCTAGGGCTAAGGGAGTTCTAAACCACCAGCAATGCATTTGTGGTGAAATTCATCCTATTGCTGTGGCCCCGAAATCTTTAGCTAAACATTTAGTTTGAAGTGGTCCTGGGTTGGTAATGTTCCTAGGAGCCTGGAAGAAGCAAACTCAAATACTCTTCAGAGGAAAACACTTTAAATCCAGGTCTCGAAGAATGTCCATAGCTAAAGTTCCAAAGTGCATGGATATATAATACAACATCACCAAACACAGAGAGATAACCTACTGTGAACAAGTTAGAAGAAAACACAGTTGGGTTCAAGTTTGACTCTGATGCCTGGGATCTCACTGTGGGAAATGCTCTCTTTTGCTAGAGACCTTGGCCTCTCCCCTTAGTGTACATCATCAGCTAAGAAAACTGATAACCCCAGGAAAAAGCAAGCTCACAGGTGAAAATAATCAGTCACAATAAGAGACAGTCACAATAAGAGACAGTAAAGTCATAATAAGAGACAGTAATGGAACAAACTGTATTAGACAAACCAGAATGGAACAAGACAGATCAAGAACTTAAGCATAATAAAGATCCTCACAGAGATAAGAGGATAATAATAGGGAACAAGAAGTTATACAGAACCAAATGGAAATACTGGGTAGGAAATATGTACTAGTTGAACAAAACCAATAGCTTGGATAAACACAAGAATGGCTACACAGCTGAGAGATGAGTAATGATCTAGATCTGTTCAAGCAACTTTCCCAGAAGGCACTGGAAAGAGATGGAAAATATGAACATGTAACAAATAATAATAATGTCAATACATATAAATATGAGTCCCAGGAAGAGAGAAAATGGGCTTAGGGAAGAGAATACTTAAAGCAATCATAAGTAAAGAACTTACAAAAATTTAAGATAAAAGGACTCCAATTCAAAGGTCTCATGGAGCACCACACAGAATAAGTATGGTAAATGCAAAACTTTGACACATTATAATGAAATTTAGAAAAATTAAAGACAAAACAAAATTGGAAAAGCTTCTAGAGAGAAGAGACAGGCCGTCCACAGAAGAATAAGAAACAGATTGGCATTAGTTTTCCCTGACACAAACGCTGGAGACAACAACAACAACAATGAAGTTTATTTTCTAAGTGATGAAGAAAAATAACTTAGACTATTATAGCCAGATAAATTATTACTTAAATGTGAGGAATCAAAGACGATATGTTTAGATATACAAGGCCTTAGAAAGTTTACAGCACAAAGAGTCTCTTTGAAAATTCTCCTGAAAGAAGTACTTTTATACTTATACTAATATAAGTAAATTACACTTAATATAGTAAGTATTTAATAAGCACATGAAAAGATGGTTCAATACCATCAATCATTAGGGAAATACAAATCAAAAGGAATGTGATATCACTTTATACCTACCAGCTGTAATTTAAAAAAAAAGGAAAATAGTACATTGGTGGGAATGTAAAAATGGTTTAAGTTACCATAGAGACCCAGCAATTCCACTCCTAGGTATATACCCAAAAAACATACATTGACATAAAAACTTGTACACAAATGTCCATAGCAGCATTATTTATAATACAGGGATAGGTTTACATTAGCAATACAAATAAAAGTAGGTTTACAGTTGTAATACAAATAAATAATACAATAATAAATAATAATACAAGAATAAACTGTTTTGTGTAACAAACTGTAAACCTACTTTTACCCACCACTGTATTCAAAAAGTGGTAAGAGCCCAAATGCCTATCAGCTGATGAATGGGTAAATAAAAATGTGATATATTCATACAATGGAATCTTATTCACGATATACATAGCTGATATATAAAATTTAATATTAGGGCAAAACACATCATAAAGAAAAGTGAGGGACACTATATAATGGTTAAAAAATAGATCAAAATATGTAGCCACAATAAACATATATGCACCCAGAAAAATTAATGGTTCCTTGAAAAGTTAGTAAGAATAAACGTCTGGCAAGACTGATTAAGAAAAAGATGCATGTAAATAAATCAATATGAAAACAGGAAAACAAATACAGATACCACAGAGATGATAAGAATAAAAAATGTATTATGAATACATTTCTAAGAAATTTTCTGCAAGTGTTGATCATATTCGGGTGTTATGGGAAATCACCTAATATAATTCAATTCATATTTATAATTAACATTCCCATAAGATTAGGAATAGAAAACTATCTTAACTTCATAAAATTATATAACAAAAATCTAGAATAAACACTACACTTAATAAAGAAAATTTATACATTTTTCCATTATCATAAGGAACAAAGTTGCCACTTTCACCACTACTGTCTAACACAGTATCAAGGAAGCAGTCTAATGCTCTAAGACATAAAAAGTGAAAGAATTGGGAGAGGAAATTCAACTGTCATTATTTTAAGTTATATGACTATTTCCATGGAAAAGTTAAGAAAATAATCAGACTAGTTATAGAATAAGAGAGTGTAACAAAATTGCTGGATGCAGCCAGGCTGGTGTGGTTCAGTGTTTGAGCATGGACCAATGAACCAGAAGGTCACAGTTTAATTCCCGGTCAGGGCACATGCCTGGTTTGTGCCTTAATCCCCAGTAGGGGGCGTGCAGGAGGCAGCCTATTGATGATTCTCTCTCATTGATGCATCTCTCTCTGAAATCAATAAAAACATATTTTTTTTAAAAAGTTACTGAATACAAACTCAACTTCCAAAAACAACAGCATTCCTTGATATCAGCAAAAACCATGAGAAAATATACTACTCATAAAAGCTGTATTGAAAGACATAAAAAAGGATTTGAATTTTCACAAATGAGAATAGATTACACTTATCTTCCTAAACTATCCTACAAATGAAATATAATATATATTTCAGCTTGGTTTTTAATAAAATTTGAAGATTTTATTCTAAAATATAAAAAGGGATAAAAATCCAAAATTAGCAGTCAACATAGAAGAGCAAAGAGGGAGACTCTCCTTACTAGATATAGTCCCCCCTTTATCCCAAAGGGATAAGTGTTCCAAGACCCTCAAGTAGATGTCTGAAACGGCCGACAGCACTTCACCCTATATATACTATGTCTTTTCCTATAGATATATGAATTTCCACCCAACAGAAGTACTTTAAGGCTTCTCCTTGGCAAATCTGAATTTCTGGCATCACTACTCTTGAGCTTTGGGGCCACTATTAAGTAAAATAAGGGTGACATGAGCACAAGCACTGCGATGCCTTGATAGTCTGATAACTGAGACAGCTAAGTGACTAATGGGCAGGTAGTGCACACAGGTAGCATGGAGATGCTGGACAAAAGGATGATTCACATACCTGGGTGGGACAGAGCGGACAGTGAGAGATTTCATATTACTCAGAATGGTTCGCAATTTAAAAGGTATGAACTGTTTATTTCTGGATTTTTTCCATCTGATATTTTTGGACTAGCGGTTGCCCATGGGTAACTAAAAATGCAGAAAGCAAAATCACAGATAAGGGGGAACTTCTGTATTAAGGCATACTATAAACCTATAGTATTGAAAAACATTGATACTGGCACAGAAATAAATAAAATAAAAACAAATAAAAATTAATGGGAGAAGTACTGACTTACTAGATAGGGCTGGGAAAATTGCCTCACTAAATGAAGAAAAGTAAAGCTGGATCCCTATATAATTATTATACAACATACAAAGGTGGACAAGAGCTGGATCATAAGTGAAAAACTGAAAGACAAAACCATAAAGCCAATAGAAGAAAATGTAGGGCATATCTTGGCAACCTAGGGCTAGGCAAATATTTCATAACAAATCCTTCAAAACATAAATGTAGACAAAAAGTAGATTGATTAAACCATTAAAAAGTAAGGTTTTCTGTTTAGTAAAGGATGCCATCGACACAGTTAAAAGACAGGTAACAGTCTAAAGTCTAAAATATCTGACACATCTAAAACTGATAAGAGGTTATTATCTGTAACAAAAAAATGGAAATGTCAAAAAAAAAAAGGAAATGTCATTGAATGATGAGCAGAGACGAACAGGCAGTTCACAGTAGACTACAGCCTTTCTAGTGGCAGTAAGGAATTGGAGGCAACGTAGATATCCACCTCTAGGGGGCAGATATGTAAAATGAGATGGATGTACAGTGTGGAATACTAGGCAGAGATAAGAAGCAACACATAGGATGTACATACAGCATCATGGATAAATTTAAGAAAAGTGAGAAAGGCAGGAAGCAGCAAAATTTATCACACGGGACTATTTGTACAAATTTAAATTGCATATTCATAAAATAACATTGTTTTAGAAGGGTGCAGGCATAACAAGGGCACCTGTTATAAAAGTACGAGTGGGTGCCTATGGGACTGAGGAGAGTGGAGACTAAGGAAGGAAAAACTTAATTGATAATAAAAACGAAATGAGTTCTTGTACTGAGTGATGATAACCATGTCCTATGAATTGAGGCACATGATTCATGCATTGCTTTGCATTTGGGGCAATAAAGCAAAAATAAAGTAGATACAACACACACTAACTTTTGGCTATAAAGGGAGAGCAGCAAGTTGTCCGAAGCTACCTGTGAAACCTGACACTTTGAATGCCAGAACAGAGACAGGGCAGGGCCTTGGTGACATTAAGTCACTGAATAAAGCTTCACCTAAACTAGGTTTATTTCTACTCAGTTAAATGAACTAAAAGATTCCTTTTACTGTTTTAACAGACTATTTTTTAGGGTAGTTTCCTTTTACTTATTAAGCCAGGAGTTTGATACCTGCAATGAAAGAATCTTCACTGATATTTATCAATGCCTGTAAAATATATATATATATATATATATATATATATATATATATATATATATATATATAAACATTGTGAAAAGAAGAAAAAAAAGCAAAAAATAAAAATTTTAAAAAGAAAAAAAAAGAGTAAAAGCACTGTGGTTTCTCTTAGGTATTTGGGGAAATTAGGAGAGCAAAGGGAAGCATGAATTTAAGAAGGAAAAAGGCAGAAAACAGAAGAATAGTAGCCACCGTTTATTAGCTCTATGTGCTAGGCACTATACTAGGTGCTCTCTATACATGTCACTAATTCAACAAGGAACCCGTCACTGGATGTTACCACTGTACAAATGAGAAAACAGGCTGACATCTTGTCTGAAGTGCCAGAGTCATGTAAACTCAAGTCTTTAATGTCAGCCTGTTCCCTTCACGCTATGCCACCCTACTAGAAAAGACAGGGGCAAGTAGTGGAGGGACAGACACAAGAACACAGAAGAGGTAAATATACAGACAGAAAAAGCAGGCCATGTTGAGGCACACATTGATGAGGAAGAGCGATTGTTTTTGAGCTAAGGACACTCATGACAGACCAGAGTATATCTGCATCAGAGGGGTTTGTCCTTTTCAAAGCTCATGATCTCACTTGCAATGGAACTCAATCCTTAGTGCACCCAGAATCAGCTCTTGTGCTTTCATCTCCAATTTTCAAAGCTCTTTTAAGTAAAAGATTTACGTTCTCATATTTCTCAAAGCTTACAGGGATATGAAGCAATCACAGATTCTAGGCAGACTTTCAAATCTAGGTTAGGTCATTATTATCTATGCCAAAATGAACTTTGGACTGTCCATTTGATATGCACTCACAGACTGTAGATATAGAAAGGATATTACAGTTTGACCTGTGATGGTAATCTAAATGCCCACCAATAAAGAATGAATACAATACATTGTCATGATATCCCAACTATGGAATACCATGAGCTATAAAAAAAGAACATAGAGACTTCTAGGTACTGAGGTGTAGTAATCTCCAAGAAAATTGGAAGAGACCAGCCTGTGTGGCTCAGTGGTTGAGTGTCGATCCATGAACCAAAAGGTCACGGGTTCAATTCCCAGTCGGGGCACATACCCGGGTTGCAGGCTTGATCCTTGAAGGAGGGTGTACAGGAGGCAGTCAATTTATGAAGTTTCTCTCTCTCTACCTTCCTATCTAAAAAAATAATCAATAAAAACATATCTTAAAAAATTTTTTTTGGAAGAAATGCTAGGTATAGTATGAGAGATATGTATGTTATATTTATGTTTAAAAGTCACATACATATTTATAATTAGAACTGGAGAAATTGGTAACAGTGGTTGCTCTGGGGAAGGAAAATTGGGACCATGGGTAGGAAATAAATGCTTTATATGGACTTGATATTTTTTTTTAACTAAGTGCAAGAATAATGTTTTCCAAAAATTCATGATTTTAAATCAAGCAGGTCATTGTGTTTTGACCTCCAAGCCAGACCCAATTTTGGGATCCAGTAGGGTCTGAGTGGAATAAATTCTTTTCCTTTCTCCCAGTGATAAGTTTTCTTCCCATTACTTTCTCCCTCTCTTCAACCAAGTCCACCAGTTTTTTAAAAAAAAAAAAAGAAAAAAATTAAAAAAAACCCAAAACCTCAAAGAACTGCTCTAGCCAGTTTGGCTCAGTGAATAGAGCATCAGACTGCAGACCAAAGGGTCCCGGGTTCGATTCCAGTCAAGGGCATGTACCTTGGTTGCAGGCTCCTCCCTGGCTTAGGCCCTGGTCAGGGCGCATACAGGAGGCAACCAATCATACAGGAGGCAACCAATCGATGTATTTCTCTCATATCAGTATCTCTCTCTGCCTTTCCTTCTCTCTTCCACTCTCTTTAAAAATCAATGGAAAAATATCCTGGGGTGAGGATTAAAAAAACAAAAAACAACAAAAAACAAACAAACCCCAAAACAAACCCAAAGAACTTACTCATGTTTCTCATGTTCATTGAAAACACAATTAAATAAAACACAACTCTGTATTTTGGGGTGTATGCCCTAAATGTTTCCTTGTGCCGAGGTGCACTTACATTTCTAACTGCTCTTCCATTTAATACATGCACATCTTGGTCTTATCTTAAAATTTTCATTTAATATTATTTTTACTTACTGAACCAATCCCTTCTAACACGGCATTAGACTGTTTCAAACTTTTACTGTTATGAGCAACATCGAGATGAATATTCTTATACAGAAAACTTTGTACAAGTCCATGTTCCCCTTATAAAAATTTTGTAAAAAGCAGTTATTTTCCTGTGCCAAAACTCAGGTCTGACACAATTCCTGCCTACGTGGTCAAGTGTAAAACATTACTTCCCATTTCATATATTTCTCTATACTCCCTTGAACAACCCCACGTTTTGGATACCTGATCCTCATTCACTCTATAGAATTGGTTGCACTTCTCTACCTGCTTACTTCTTGAAATCCTTAACTCCTTGGGCCATAGTTTTTTTTATCTTAAAAACTTAAAAAAAAAACAAATATAGTAAAACAAAACTAGTATGAGTGATAATAAAAAGGCATCCCAGCCCTAACCAGTTTGGCTTCGTGGATAGAGCGTTGGCTTATGGACTGAAGGGTCCCAGGTTCAATTCGGGTCAAAGGCATGTACCTTAGTTGTGGGCACATCCTCGGTAGGAGGTGTGCAGGAGGCAGCTGATCGATGTTTCTCTCTCATCGATGTTTCTAACTCTATTCCTCTCCCTTCCTCTCTGTAAAAAATCAGTAAAATATATTTTTAAAAAAAGGCATCCCAGGGTCAAATAAGGGGAAATTATGGGTTAAAAAAATCTTGTCTAACAATGGCCCTTTAAAAATGTTAATATAGCACTGGCCGGTTTATCTCAGTGGTTACAGTATCGGCCTGCAGATTCCTGGTCCGGCCCCAGTTTGGGGAATGTGGGAGGCAACCAATAGATGTGTGTCTTTCTCTCCCCCTCCTCCCTCCTTTCCACTCTCTAAAAAAAAAGTCAATGGGAAAAATAATCTCAAGCAAGGATTTAAAAAAAAAAACAGTCAAATACATTTATAAGATGGCGACAACATAGTTAAGTGTAGTCAAATTATTTAAGCATACTTTTCTTAAGGGACTACTACTCCCAAGAACACACTTTTGCAAAACTGTCCTTAAACATTATTTTCTCTAGTAAAGGCATTTCTATTCTTTCCCTCATGCATGAGGACCCATGGCTTTTCAAAATTCTTCATCTGAGGACAACACACTGAAAACACACTTAAGTGAAAGGAAAAATAAAAATCATGCATACTACCACTCCTTTTCTATATACACTTGTAAATGACAAACTTTTCAATTTCTGACAAGTTGCTTTCTAGCTCTTCACCCTTTTCCCATTTCCTAGTTAGGTTTCTGAGGCTGAATTTTTTTTTTTCTACTCTTTTCTCTTAGTAATACGGTTCCTAGAAGTGCTCTATAAGACTTTAAAAGATGATCACTTTTGAAGATAATTCCCATGTCAACATTTCAAGCCTTGACCCTAGTAGCATTCTGGAATACACACACACACCCTATAACCCAAAGTCCTGCATTCCAGGACTCCCTTAATCTGGCTGCTACTAATCCCTATTGTATACTTCATACCAGTCTGGTCTACTTACTGCTCCATCCTGTCCACTCGGGACATTCCCTTTTCCTTCTTCCTAGCCAAATCCCACTTATCTTCAGAGGCCCAGCTCAACTACCATTCACTTGACAAAGTCTTCCCAAATTTCTCTAGTCCAGTGATGACGAACCTATGACACGCGTTTCAGAGGTGACATGCGAACTCATTTTTTTTTGGTTGATTTTTCTTTGTTAAATGGCATTTAAATATATAAAATAAATATCAAAAATATAAGTCTTTGTTTTACTATGGTTGCAAATATCAAAAAATTTCTCTATGTGACATGGCACCAGAGTTAAGTTAGGGTTTTTCAAAATGCTGACACGCCGAGCTCGAAAGGTTTGCCTAGTCTAGTCTAATTTCTCCCTTGTTCTCAACTAAATTTCAGGTGGCAATGGACCACAACTTTGTGACGAAGTTTGAACAGGCATCTTTTAACCTGTCATGTGATTGTAAACTGTCAATATACTGAGGGTGGGGACTGTGTACTTTACTTCTGTATCCCATAGTGCCTAGTGCAGTGAGATACAGACAACAGATACTCAACTACTGAAAGAATAAGATGTTAAAATCCAAGTTAGCCCAATAATACAACAGACACAAGAATAATATGCACATTCCTCTTTATTTAATACAATAAACATGTAACACATACAAAAAGAAAAAACCACGCATGTAAAAGGCCCTGTCACAAAGAATTGACAGGAAACAACTACACTAAATCAAATAAGGCTCCTGCTTTAAAACAGGGGTTCGCTAGCTACACCTGGAATATGAGCAAGGCTGTTGCAAAAAAAGAAAAAAGAAAAAATTCCCCTGCACTGAAGGAGTATATCCATGGGGTTAATTTACCAAATTCAAAGATCCATATTCAGGAATGTTTAAGTCCTCTCACATATCCATAACTCATCAGGGTTTTATGAAATGTGTGATTTTGGTTAAAAAAATTATCTGTCCTTCTTTCTTCTTAGAAAATAGTGATGAGTTCTCTAAAAACTAGAGACCAGTGAACCCCCCAAAGATTGGAAAGCTTTACCATTAAACTTCAAAGGGTATGCGAACTCAGAATACAGAGCAAGATGGCAGTGGGAAGAATTTAAGTTCTTAGTCATTTCCTGGTAGCTCGTTTCTAATCAACCACTGGGAAAGATAAAATGGAAATACCTAGGCTCAGTGCAGAGTACAGTAGCAGCAGTTGTCCATATTCCTGCTCTGATTAGAGCCGGAAATTAAACAAGCACCAGTTCATCTCATAAGAGCCTTATACAAACACACACACACATACATACCACACCCATTCACATGTCATTACCACCCCCTTTTATTTAAATTTATTATTATTTTTTTACTAAAATAATACAAAAAAGGAGACAGGTATATTTACAAAAATCCATGGCTGGTACAGTACATAATTTTTAAGACACACTAAATGCTACAATCTTTCAGGTCCTGAGATTATTACAAATATCAACTCAAAGCTTTGTTCAGGTCCAGTTTTAAAGGAAGAAAAATAATCCCAAAATATTAAGTCACACACTTATTTAAAATACAGTATATCCCTTCAAGTTAGTATAAATGCACCTCCCTATAAATACACGTGATACAATAAGCAGTGCCTTTCCCTCAAAGGAGCAGCAATTATTCAGGCTCCTTCCTTCAAGATTGTGGTGAAACACACTGGCATCTCTAACAAGTGTGGAGGTGGCTATGGTAAGAGGAAGATGTGCAACTGGAGGGAAGTTCCTCTACAGAGTGAACATTCACTGTATAAGTTAAGTCCTGTTTTTCCTTCTGTTAACAAACAAGTCTTTCCCTTATCAAAATTTATAGCGTAAAAGTTGGAAATATGTGCTTAGCCAGACTAAAAATCAGAATCCGTATTTCCAATCAGCAAATAGATCTGCAGTCCCACAGTAATTTTTACAACTACAAATAAACTTGCTTGCTTATAAAAAAGGGAGAAAACACCCATCACTTCGTTACCTTGGTAGACTTTAACATGTTATTTGGGGCACAAAATTTCCGCCAGCCAGAGATTTCTTTTCCTCTTCTTTTAAGCCTGACAATGGTTAGCAAGCAAAACACAATGGCAAGCCTCAGATCTGCCTACTCTCCTTAAGAACAATTAATATTTTTGATACTTTCTATAATACAATTTTTCCGTGACAGCCTACAAAGGACAGTACCAAGCTTGAGTCTGTTCTCTGGAGGCTGGCCCTGGACCCTACCTCTCCTGGTGGAAGGGCCCCTTGTTTATCTGAAGGTCTCAGAAGGTCTATGTAATTAATTATGTAGGCAGAGCCGGGACTTTAAAAGTTGGCTGAAGGTGGCCAACTTTCTCACTAACTATATAAAACAGTAATACCTTTGTTAATTGAGAAAAACTCTTTTAATGCCTCCAGCCCAAATTGGGGTAATCCTTGGTAATTTTGCAGGTATGGGAAAGAGAACGCCATGTGCTGGCACAGAGCACAATACCCTTGTAAGCAGCAGAGATAAGCAAAAAAACAAAACAAACAAAAACATGAGGTTATGGCTGCAAGGACAGAAAATACAAGACAGCTGAGGTCTGACAAATTAAGGGCAGGTTGTCAAACAGAAAAACTTATCAACAGCTGGTCTTGGTTACTGCTAACTCCTAAATGTGCTTAGAGGCTGAATGGAGCTGTTGACTTCAAAAATTGAAGTATTTCCGAGTTATCTTGGGTAATAGTCATCTTGCTTGAATTTAATTAGTTTTCCATCAATGCTCCATTATAAAATATTTTAACACTAGATTTAAGATAAAATCCTATATAATAAAAGCCTAATATGCTAAGTGTCCAGTCATCTGTTCAACCAATCAAAGCATAATATGCTAATGATATGCTAAGGCCGCTCAACCACTCACTATGACGTGCACTGACCATCAGGGGGCAGATAGTTGACTGGTCAACCAGTCACTATGACGTGCACTGACCACCAGGGGGCAGACACTCCAACTGGTAGGTTAGCTTACTGCTAAGGTCTTGCTGATTGGGACTGAGCGAGATGAGCTGGACATGCCCTGGAGCCCTCCTGCAGTCCTTCCCAGGCTGGACAACCTCCCGCGTCCCTCCCGACCCCGACCATGCACCAGTGGGGGTCCCTCAGTCTGGCCTGCGCCCTCTCGCAATCTGGGACCCCTCGGGAGAAGTCGGAGAGCCGGTTTCAGCCTGATCCCGCAGGCCAGGCCGAGGGACCCCACTGGTGCACGAATTTGTGCATCGGGTTTCTAGTAGAATTATATTATTATTAGCAAAAGGGGAGCAAATGATGTAGAAAGAGTTTTCTAAAAAACATAAAATCTGTACTAAGGATTCATATGACCTGTTTGACTTAACTCTTTGTAAAGTAGGTTTTTTTCCCCAGGGAAGTATGAAAAAAAGCTAGGCAGAGAATTATGAGAACTAAGCCCCTAACAAAGGCCTGTGCTTCTTCTGAACAACCTCGAAAGCATCAAGAGGAAGCCATAAACTGCAGCTACTACATTATATAGTAGAGAAGTCTATTTTTTAATACAAAGGAGAAGAGAAAAAAAATTCTGGTCACCAGTGATCATTCTAATTCCTGGAAATATCGACCCCGTTAATTACACTACTAAGACTTCTGAAAGTACTCTTGACCTGTTTGGTTAACAGTTCAGAAAAGTGTCAGAAACTTAAGTATTAATCTGTTATAAACTGAAAATATGTAAGAAAGATTGAAAAGTAAAGTAGAAGTATTACAGTATGAGGAAATTAAAGACCACAAATAGTTACTTTCAAGCAAATGGTACTTTGGGAGTAGCTAAGAAAAAAGCAATTTAATGTCAAGTTATTCAAAGGCAATCTGATTAAAGCCCTAGAGTCTCTCAGTCTGTGCTGGGATGTGAACAGTCTCCTGGAACATGACTGTAGTCTTTACTTCTGAATTCAATGGGACACAGGATAGATAGCCAAGTGAGTGAGAAAAGGAGGTGAAAGACAGGTTAACCTTTCCTCCCCAGATTCTTCGCAATACGCAATACTCCAGTGTAGCAACTGGCTGACGAAATGGTTAACTTAAGAGCTCAAATTAAAGGAAAGAAGAATGAAGACTAAAGGAAATAAAGAATACAACATTAATATTCAAAGCTATTTTAAATTAGAGTTGGACAATCTGTTCAGCTCTACGAACCTGAACACTGTGCTGCAGAACCTAAATCTTTCTCAGAATTGAACGCTGGGGCGATAATGTATCTTAACAACCCAATGGTATTCCATGATTCTAAGTTTTGCACCAGTGAAAGGATGTGCACTTAATTTTTTAATATAAGATTCACATTTTATGATAGAAGAACAAAGAAAATATCTCTATTTTATGCTTCTGTTAATTTTCTCTAGCGGAACAGATACACATTCAACAAAACCTTAATGCCTTATTTCTTTGGGTAGAAGTTTTAACATGTTATTTAAAGAATGGATAAGAAAAGATGTGTAAAATAAAGAGTACATTTATCTGCATAGTTGATACTCAGAGGCTACTAAGGCCTTAATCTGGAAAAAGTAATAAAAATGTCCCATCACTAGAGGTTAAATGAGCCTTGGCCAATTCTGGGTATCAGCCCAGTGCTTTGTCTGCTTGGGCCTGCTGCTTTCTCCTGACTCACTTGAGCCAGATAGTTTGTTCTTCACCTCCCTACATGTTCTTTCCTAATCCTGAACATGTGCTACAATTTAAATCAGCACTCAACCCCCAGCAATTGTTGCTCAGCATTTATTCCTAACTAGAAAGGCAGCATCCATTTTTTCCTGTTGTTTAAATGCTGGGAGGAAAATTCTATGTATTACTACCTAATACGCTGGGATAGAAGGTAGGATAAAAAGATCTTCCTTTCCTCTTCAGAGATGGGCAAACCGTGTTTCCTTCCACCCCCAGCCTCCCAACCCTGCCCCAGCTAGGAAGTGAATCCTGCCTCCCCTCTCCCATTTTCCTACAACTCTTCCATGGGTTAAAGAAGCATAAATCACAAAGGGAAACTGGCTAGAAGTGTACCCTGCTGACTGTGTGTAGTGCTTGCCCCTTCAGTGCAAGGATGGATAAACCTATAGTTGCAGGAACAGTACACTGTCTCCAATTTACAAGAATGAGGAGACTCCCATTCTTTCTTAGATAGTTAAACGCTTTGCTATGCATCACCAAACAACTAATACAAGAAAATTAGATGGAGAAGATGGAAACGTGAGGCAGATAAAACTTTCGGGATCATTAACCAACTCCAATGACAAACCATCCAAATTTTACGTAGCTTCAGCTCTGAAACCTTGGCAAAAATCAAACCTGTAATAAATAACACCATAAAAGGCAAAAAAAAATCTACATATGATTAAGAAACAATGTGTTACTTCCCCCTTCCCACTTACTAATCTGAAAGTAACCATTTTACCCCACCACAAATATAAAATACTTAAATAACAAATATGTATCTTAATTAAAATTCCAGTGATTTATTTTTAAAATTAAAAATTAAATGGTGCTTTTTATACCCATTCTTTAGCCTCTGCAGGACGATGATAATACTTTTTTAATTATATAGGACATTTTAGAAAAACTCAAAGTATTTTCGAACTAGTAAAGTCTCTGATATCCCTGGGAGGTAGGTGAATATTATTATACCCAACATTCTAATGGGTAATCTGAGGCACGAAGGTTAAATGATATTCCCCCTAACGTAGTAATTCAAGAGTAACACGACTAAACAGAGGCTGCCTAATAACAGTGTTGCTATCAGGTAACACTACCAGGAGCCTCTGCTTTCTCCTTTTAGCCACTAGTCTCCTCTTCCTAATTAAAATGTATTTAAAAGGGAGCACTTACTAGATATTTGTACTGGGTTTTGAGGATTGGTTCAACTTAGTCTCCCTTAACATGTCAAATATGTTTTCAACAAAAAACAAATGAATCTTGGATGCCGAAAATTATGTTATTTGGCTCAAGGGAGGGATTTAAATAACCATAAAAGCAGATTAAGCCAAATGTAATTATCTGGCAAATGAAAACTGAAGCTCTTTCAATAATGCTATAGGTTATATGAGTGTTTTCCCTGGCACCTGAAGTCCTTCTACTTCTAAATTTATTAACCTTTGACAGATATGCAAAATAGCTATATGAATTCTCCGAAAAGAATTTCCCCAAAGACAGTATGATGCAATTTCAATGTTGACAAAGTTGCTAACTTCCTTGAAAACTTATTCAAATACAATATCATGATTCTAACTCTAGCTCCCCCATGGCTGTTTGCCTGCCATAGTGCACCTTATTGACTTGACCCACAAAAGACTTGTTACTCCAATGCTTTCTCCAGTATTACTCATGCCAAGTTTGAAGGGCATAGAGCAATGGGTTAAATCCAGGAATAGTCAATGAGTTGGCTAAATTTATTTTACTTGTAATAACTACTTATTTTATATATGTATGTATGTATACACGCACACACACACGCACACAAACAGATACTCATAGGGGGAAAGACAATTTCCCAGTTCATCCATTTGAATTGATTAAAAGCAGTGGAATAAACAGGCAGAAGCCTTGCAAACACTGACAGGAAGTGTTCAGAAAGGATGCAATGGTACAGCAGCTACTAGTTTTATATATATATTACATATGTATACATATATATATACACATATATATGTATGTATGTATCTTATACATATATCCATATACATATAAAGAAAAGGAAGAACATTACAGCATGACATGAAGTTGGCAAGTTTGAGATTCTTCCTCCTGAATCCCCTGACTTATTAGCCTGTACTTCAGGGTATATGAGAACAGTTTGAAGGGGGGGGGAGGGGGGGAGAGAAAAAAAGGCACTTAAAAAAGAGAAAGGCCTGAATTGAGCATGTTTTAGAGGAGCAATATAAGCATTTTACCAGAGCTAAGAAATGATTTACAGAGAGTTAAACTTTTCCCCTTAGATTTTATAAAATAAAATTGCATAACATGTTTGTAACCAGTCATTTACCTACTACTGCATTTTTCTTCTGCTTCATTATTACAAAAACAAAAGCCCCCAAAAGCAAAAAATAACAAAACAAAACAAACACAATCATACATGCACAACATAAAGTAAAAGTGCCCCATCTGAGAACGGAAGGTCAGCAGAAACTACAGTGCTGAAGCACAGGGAACTTTTTGAGTTTGGCCTGATTATAGGTATTATCACTCTTCTTCTAATTTAAAACAAAACAAAACAAAACAAGCAAACTCAAATTCAAAGCCTAAGTGAAGATAAAAATACAGGGACCAGTATTCTTTTATGGTATACTCTTGAAATAAAGTATCCTAATTCTATACATGGGTCAAATGATAGGACAAAACCTTCTAGAAATAAAGAACTGTAAATTAGGTTAAAGTCGATCAATACAGGCAAAGTTCATTCTACAAATGTAGCAGCAAACATGATAGAGAACTGGAGTTCTAAGAGGTGATCCCAAGGGACATAGAGTTCTCACAATCAATGGCAGTTTGAAAAACAGTAGAATTTCCATTTCAGAAAATGTCTTGAACCAAGTAGAGCTGGAAAGGGGTGTGGTAGAGGGCAACCAGAGAAGCAAGACTAGAGGTGTCTGCCCTTTCCAACCCTGGGTAGTAAACAATTTAGATCTGCTTTGGGAGAAAAAAAAATTCTGGGTTAAAACGCTTATTCATTAAGTTGTTTTCAAACAGGTGTCAAACCCACAGTATTTAAACATGTATGTGCCCCAATCTTCCTCCTATCTTGGCAATACAATAACCCTATTCAACTTCTATGATATAAAATGTTATTTGGGCTAACAACATCCATCAAAGGGGGAGTAGGCATGAAAGAATGTACTAATACACCATCAGGACTTTGTGACTTCAGATTAACCTCACTTCTTTTCCCAAAACCTTTTCTTCAGGCTGTTTTAAAACCATGATTTCTCTTACCCTTCAATTTCAGAATCACAGGAGAAAGAATTATAATCGACTTGTAATGGAATTATTGCTTGCATTGACTTTGGAGGCTCTGAATGAGCTTAACACTTTGCTCCCAAACAGTCTCCAACGGGGGCTCAGCACTGCTATCTCTGAAGACAACTCTGCCGACCATTATTGCTTGTGAATACTGAGGATTAATTTGTATGTACAGTAATAGCTTATACATCAGTGAAGGCAATTTAAAATATAAGACAATTGAAAACAAACAGCTTAATTTTCCTGATTCAAGAATCCCACTGAATGGGATGTAATTAAGTGTGCTGATTATTTTTGCATTGGGATGTTATTAACGCTCTTCAGAGATACACACTGCTCTATATCCTTTTTAATAACTTACCATTTTAAAAAATAAATGCAAAAATATACTATGAGTCACAAGTCTCTGTCCTAAAAATAACCAATTTATATGTTTGTTTTTAAGTAAGAAAACTGTAAAGATAGCTGACCATAAATATGGACATCATTTTTAATGTTATGATCTAGAAAAGAAATAGTTTTGTATTTACATGTAGAAATTCGCTGATCATACTTATCTATTAAGAAATATAAGGATGTTTGTTTCACTTGTTTAACATAAAAAAAGGGTAGTCTTGACTGAAATGGATATATGTTAGTGAAAATGGGGGGGAGGGAGAAGGAGAGGAGGTGGAGGTTGGGTCTGGCAGCAGTTCCCAAGGTACCAAGACTGAAGAGAACAGAACATAATCTCCATATATGCGGACTTCTCAGAGCCAAGGGCCTTCAGATTACTTTTTTAAAAAAAATATATTTTATTGATTTTTTACAGAGAGGAAGGGAGAAGGATAGAGAGTTAGAAACATCGATGAGAGAGAAACATCGATCAGCTGCCTCCCGCACACCCCCTACTGGGGGATGTGACCGCAACCAAGGTACATGCCCTTGACCCGAATCGAACCTGGGACCCTTGAGTCCGCAGGCCGACGCTCTATCCACTGAGCCAAACCGGTCAGGGCCTTCAGATTACTTTTAATGGTTAGTTATAAAATGATACTGGGGGAAGAACTGATCATCCTCTTTTTCTCCAATGACAGCAGAATCACCACGGAATCCTCACAAGGTATAATTCAGAACTGATGATGGAGTTATTAAGAAATTAAAATTATTATTTCTTGACTTAAAATAGTAATGAAGTTATATATGAATAAATATATGCGCGCGCGCGCACACACACACACACACACACACACACACACACACAAGTACATGCACAATTATCAGCAGGAAGAGATTAACATGCACTCTGACTTCCCTCCTGGTATGGGAAGTAAAACAAAGGCTAGCTTCCCAAAGGAAAACTCCTACATAGCATTAGCAAAGACGTTTCCCCCCCCAAATTAGATAAAACTTAGATAAAAGAGGTATGCTACATTGGGATAACTCAAGAATTGGGTAAGCTTGCCTAATTAGAAAAACAAATTGTAATCAAACATACTCAATTCAAGTCAAACCTCTCTGCAACATCCCAATATCCTCCCAAAATATCTATCAGGGCTGATGCAATATTCAGATTTGTTTTATTGGTAATCTAAATTCTGAGATGCAAGTAATTATATCAATGATTCCTTTGAAATAATCTTTTGCTCTTACTGTAACAAGTTCTTGGAACTAAAGTTTTCAGTTACTTATTAACTTTTTGCTGTGAAGCCAGCCAATGTGACTTTGAATTCAAATATAGGTCTACAGATCTGAACAGATCTGCAGTAATTTATTCACAGTCCTACCGGCTATTTGGGACTTTTTCTTATAAAAGGAGAAAAAGGGCCTGGTTAATACTCTTATTTGAATAAACCTAACAGTATAGGGTGATGTGTGATGAAAACATACACAAGCAATGTTGCGTCTATCAATCTGATGCTGCTCTTTAGGTTAGTCTATCATTAAAAATGGACCAAGCTTACACCATTCTTGGGTACACTCTGAAACATTTAGAAGCCTAAACAGGAAGGAAAAAAAGAGAGAAAGAAAAGAAAGGCTAGAATGATGAGGTGTAAAAAAAAAGTATCCAAACAAAGCCGTAAATTTCTCCCTTAATGTCCTCTGTTGAATGTTATTTGCATAAGGACGTCATGATAAGTACAGAGTCTTACTATCTGCAGATTTACTCACATGTCAATATTCTGAGTCAATATTAGGAAATGATCCAAATCAATTTCACTACACTGGATATAGGGAGTAAAAATACACTGTGATTTTTATAAAAAATAATCCCTTGTACACACATGATTTGAATGTAATTTCTCCCTTTAAAATACTATCTTGAAAATTCCAAAAATATATATATATGCTATTTGAATGACCAATGTAGAAGCATGTGTAGTACACACTTATAGCTGTTTATATCAATATTTAATAGTCACCTGAAGTACCACTTAGCTAACAGAACAGAAGTTGTGAACTGAGGTGAAGTTGGGAGAAATTAGTTCATAGTGTAGACCTGCAAGGGCTAAGAGCATCAAAGCCGCAGCCCTACAGCAAAGATCCCCATTTCTCAAGAATGGAAATAAGAATTAATGTCAATACCAGATGCACAAATCACCTGAAGAAGAGAGTTAAGTACCTGCTTCTGAAAGGAAGATGAAATTGACCCTTTTATAAAAAGGGGACATCTAAGTTTCGTCTGTTAAGAGCAACAGGCTCAATTTCGTGACTTTTAAAAATCTCGATGATTTAATAATACATATTACTGTGCTAAAATAACTTTCCTGAAGCATCTCTAGTCCACTGATTCACATGGGGAGTTGCTACACACCGGGGAAGATTCAAGTTTGTTCAGGATTTTTGAGGGTATAGTATTTTCTACGGTCTGTATCAGACATAAAGTCATTATTTTTTTTGTATGGCAAATTTGCTCCACAGTCCACTCAAATAGACGTGATCCTTACTCCTGACAAACTGACCTAATTCCAGATGTATTGCCTTTTATTATGCATTTATGACTATACATGTTCAGATCCAACCCCCAGGATGGATGGAGTTTACCCAAATCCTCAAATTTTTCTTCTTCCTCCCTCAGGGGGAAAAAACAAATTTGTACTTCTGTGGGTTTGACAACTGAGTCTCTTTTAATTCAGTTAATATGGTAACTTTGTCTTTCTTTAGAAGAGACCAAAGGTCACTAACTTTGCAAGAAAGCATTTCTTCCTCCTGCACCTGGCTTTACATCAAGTAATGTTTTCTTTCCTTTTTCCTCCTCACCACAGTGCTTGGGACGAGAGAATGTAAACATCGACAGAACAGCAGCCCTATGACCACATGAGTACTTTCCCATCAGGTAGATTCCATCAGCCAGCTGAGTGTCTCATCTCCTTTGCTTGTTGGGAAGTCACTGAGATTTCCGTGGCAATTTAGTGTCCCCTTTACTTTGGCCTCCATCTAAGAAAAGAGATGTTTAATTGGTATGGGAAGGCATGGTATTAAAAATAGATTTAAGAAGCAAGGCAAAAATAATAATTAACTTTTAATTTTTATATGGATTACATTGCTAAAGAGATAACCTTTAACATAAAACATGCTATATATAGCATTATAGAGGTTGAAAAAACATATAGGAGATAAAAACTCAACAAGAATGATTCTCTTATCCCAAATGACTGTGGTTTAGTAGGTTTTCAGCATCCTACAAATACTATTTCAACAAGTATTTATTCCTAGAGGCCTGGTGCAGGGATGTGTGCACATTGAAAGGAAATTACTTAGAAGGTGGCTGGCGGGGCAGGACTGGGCGAGATGGTCAGACACACCCTGGAGCCAACCTCCTGCGGTCCCTCCCCAGCTGGCCGCACCTAGGGTGGCGCTGGGCTTGAAGGATGTCTGCAGAGTGAGCGGGGTCCTTACAGCAGGTGGGGTCCCTCGGCCTGGCCTGCAGGGATCCGGGCAACAGGCTCTCTGACATCCCCCAAGGGGTCCTGGATCCTGAGAGGGCGGTTCTCAGGTGATGCACCCTGGAATCGGGCTCCCTCCTCTCTGGTTCCAGGTGTATCACCCGAGAACTGCAGCTGCCAAGTCACCGCAGCTCCTATGTTGAGCGTCTGCCCCCTGGTGGTTATTGTGCGTCATAGCTACCGGTCGGACAGGACAGTCAAATGGTCGGGCAGTCAGTTAGGCTTATATATATATATATATACTAGAGGCCCAGTGCATGAATTCGTGCACAGGTGACAGGTGGGGTCCGGCTGGCCCGGTCCCAATTAGGGCGGATTGGGGCCGGGCCTGTTGGTAGGAGGAGATGGTGGGAGGTTGGCTGGCCAGCCTGCCCAGATCAGAGCCAGGCTGGCTGGGGAGAGGGGCCATGGGCAATTGGCTGGCGGGCCCCGCTCCCGATTGGGGTGGGGGGCCGACCATGGAGAGGGGCTATGGGCAGTGGGCCAGCCAGCCCTACCCCCATAAGAAGAGAGGGGGCTGATATAGGGGAAGCGTCCGGGGAACGCGCTGTGAGAGGGTGGCTGGCCTGCACCGCCACAGATGTGTGTGAGGGGTCCTATTGAGAAAGATTTCGCTTGGGCGAGGGTGCACAAGCTGATGGGGGGGTGGAGACCCATCCATCACATCTGGTCTCCGAAAAGATAATACATTGGCTATGGATTATTTTTGGTTTCTATCCCCATATATGTGATATTATGTGAATCTGGTGGACCTCTGAATATGTGTAGAGACCTCTTATTTTATCAGATCAAAGTACCTTACTCT
>NW_005871399.1:322250-395558 GCF_000147115.1 Myotis lucifugus | reverse complement strand
GAGGGGGGGCAATTGGAGCAGGGCTATCGGGAGGGAGGGTTCCCAACCCTAATCCCAATTGAGGTCCCATGGGGGGGGAGGGTGGGCCGCTGGGGGGAGGGGCTGCAGGAAGGTTGGCTGGCCAGCCCTGCCCCCTATTGAGGTAGGGGGTGTGATCAGGGGCAGGGCCAACTAGGGGGAGGGGCCGAGGGAGTTTGGCTGGCCGCAGTGGGTGTCATAGTGACCAGTTGTTCCGGTCACTGGCTTTTTATATATATAGATAGATATCTACCTCACAGACAATATGCTAAATGCTGTGAGGATTATAAAGGATCATAAAAACATAATCCCCACCTTCAAGGGACATACCACATAGATTCATTTAGAAGACAAGGTCAATTTCATTCTTTTGCAAGTAAAGTTAAATTTCTTGCCATGACATAGCATTTGATAATTCACAATTATTTATGTAAATGATGGGCCACATTGGTAGTGAAAAATCCAGCTGAGCCTTTTTTTGGCCCTAACCTATGAAAATTTAACTGACAGGAAAGTCTGCTACTAGGAATAAGGGTTTCCAGTTCTACGTGTGACTATTTAACTTTTACTAGAAAAATGTTGTTTTCTCTACTTAAACTGGGTAAGAGTTGGACCCAGTGACTTTGAAAGCCAAAAAAATATAGAGGGAGTCTCTAACAGGTCATTGCAGGGGTCCTCAAACTACGGCCTGCGGGCCACATGCAAATACAAATATTGTATTTGTTCCCGTTTTGTTTTTTTACTTCAAAATAAGATATGTGCAGTGTGCATAGGAATTTGTTCATAGTTTTTTTTTAAACTATAGTCCGGCCCTCCAACTGTCTGAGGGACAGTGAACTGGCCCCCTGTTTAAAAAGTTTGAGGACCCCTGGGTCATTGCCTTAACAAGGAATAAGACACCTCCCACCCCTACCCAACAGGATTAACAGAAAAAGACAGGGAGGCATGGTAGAAATACTACACAGGTGAAAAGAACAAAATATTGTACTACAATAATAAACTTAAGGCTGGAGGAGAGCACAAAGTCATATTGCTAGGTCCACTCATGTGATATCTAAATTACTCTGGTAAAACACAAACCGAAAAAATTCCTCTACTAAAGAAAAGATGTATCAACAAAATATGATGATTATTTCAAAAGCTGTATAAACAGAATACTAGTAAAATAAGTTTGACGACAACATCTAAGGAACTGGCTTTTTCATTGATAATGAGATATTACATACTTGCATTTGTAGAGAAAAATTATTTAACTTTAGGCATAATTAAATTTATAAAATGGCAAGGTGGAATTTTGCTCAAAGAAGCTTTAGTTAATTAGCAAAATAAAATGCTCATATTAAATGGACTCTGAGAGTCTTTAAAGCAAGACCTTCCCCAAGGGCCAAATCTGGCCACCACCTCTTTTTTATTTGTTTGTTTTTTTACACCTCTTTTTATAAATAAAAAGTTGTATTGGAACTCAGCCATACTCATATTAGATATTCTCTATGGCTATTTTCACTACACTACAGAGTTGAGTAGTTGTGATAGAGACTAAATGGCCTGCAAAGCCTAAATATTTACTATTTGGGCCTTTAGAGAAAAAAGTTTACTGATCTCTGTCTTTAGATAAAGTAAGAGAATTGACATTAATAAAGTGAACTCTTACTATGTATAAGGCACTATGCTAGAAGCCTTAAATTATTTTCACTAAATTCTCATAAGAAGCCTATTAAAAACATCTTCTTGTCCCCCGTTTACAAGCAAGAGAAAGTGACGGTCAAACGAGTTAAGAAACTTGCTCTGAGTGGCAGTCTTGGGATTAAAAAATCAAAGCCTAATTCTCAAATTCGGTGTCTTATACTTTTAAACGTCTTTAAAATAAAAAAAATTGTAAACTTTCCTTTCTCCCTCTGGAAGAGTGGTGCTGCTCAGACAACAAGAAAATTCATATAAAAGCTGGATTACTGGGGTCCTGTTGAACCATGAGGTTCCTGTTTGTCTCATTCCTTACAAGTCCATACCAGTCCGTCCATGAAAAAACAGCTCTAAACTGAAGTCATTATACCAGCAACTGCTTTAGTCACAGGGCAATTTTCCTTAAGCAGTAAAACCTAGTTCAGGAAGATTAGGAATGCTGAATCTGTGTCTATTTTGTGTCCCCCATTTGCACAACAGTGATTTTATATTCATTCTTACCATGTAAGGTCTGTTACAGGATTCATTACAACTTGCTGCTTTGAGATTGCTACATAGCTTTCATTCTACTTGTTGACCAACTGTAAACTTGTTCAAAGATAATATGAAATGCAGTGGCCAAAAAGAATAGTGAAGCCCCAGTCAACTTCAAAGTTAAGAGGGCAGATGAGCAATTATTTCTGCTCAAAAGATCCTCAAAATGGCCTTCTGAATACTATCAGCAGTCTACTGAGGTCAACTGCTGGAGGCTGATGTGTATGTCCAGTATCTACTACCTAATTTCAGAAAGATACAGCTATGCTGCAAGGATATAATGTATAGAGTTTAGATGATATTAATTTAAGGACTGCAAAGTTTAATGGTTAAGAGCTGTCTGTGGAGTCAGACTTCCTGGATCTGTATCTCAGATCGAACACCTTAGTGTATCATCTTGGGAAAGCTGCTTATCTCTGATTCAGTTGCCTGGTCTATAAAATGGAGATTGTTATCTCATTCACAGGCTTGTTGTAAAGATTAAGTTAGCTAATATAGTAAGTGGTCACAAGATTATCTGGCACTTGGTAAACTTCCCATGAGTATAAACTATTACAATTACTGGATATGACTTTTGTACATTGCCTTATGAACCCTCTTCTTTGTCATCACTTCTATATAACACTTTCAAAACCACTCTCTTCACATGTAACAAGAGATTTCATTTTACTTATTTCCTTTCTCTTAAAAGGAGTTTGTTGCTAATGAGAATTCAGTCACATGAAAGTCTGTTTTTTTCAACCTTTGTCATTTCATTCACGTTTTCAGAAAAAAATGTTCAGTCCAATCTATATAGCTATATAAACAACAAAGAGATGAAGAAAGAGGTGGCTTTCTTACCATTAAATGTTTGCTGTAAATGTGTAGGCAGAGGTGAGTGGGAAAGTGTTGCTGCATGCTGAGCTCCTGGCTGTAAACCCTTTAGTAAATCTGAGAGGAAAACAGACTTGTCAGTGATCTTCTTAAATCTGGTTGAGCCCTCTGAGAGCAAAAATGAAAATAGTTTAATTTATCTAATGCAAGCACAGCCCTGACTTCGAAGGCCTTCTTTGAGTATATACATGTTAAAAAATTTACATACATAAATGTACCTGTGAATGCAAACACTCAGCAAATCTGACTTCCTCTTATTATAATTTTTTTTTAGAAATGTGGTATAGTGGTTCATTTAAAAATTATAAATAAAATCTTAGAGTCCAGTAATTTGATTATACATAGATAAAATACATTGCATCTCTTTTTTTAAAAATTCTATAATCTATACAAGTCCAACTGGTATAATGAGTATAATTTTGTTTCCTGTTCTGTCAAACTAGGTAGCCAAGTAAACAAAGGCCCCACTTACTCTGAGTTAAGCTATGGTGGAGAGCTGCTGAGGTAGATCCCGAGGTGGTTGTCACTCCAGCTGTGTCCGTTCCAAAGCCAAGTAGCTCCAAGGGAAACTGGAAGGGCATGGTCACTGGAACAAGGCCACCCAGCATCCCAAAAGGAGTCACATTTTGATTTGTTACAGACAAAGGTGATGTCATGAGAGTCAGAGGTGAGGCATTAGCCAATAATGATGCTCCTGCTGTGGACTGCAGAAACCAGGGGTCAAAATACATAAGAAATCAAATCTTTAACCTGAATTGATTTATTTAATATCTTCATGGGCACAAGACTATGTTTTATATTTGCTCTAACAGAAACCTTGATATAGAAATGAAGACGAAGTTGAACAATATAATTCAAAGTGCTACTTAATAATTCTATACTCAGCTCTTCATCACGTTTAGACTCTTCCTTAACTTATTTTATTGCCTATATTAACACCCATTCACCCTCTCAATCCATTCACTTTTTAAAATTTTTTTAAAGAAAGTATCTTTTATTGATTTTTTACAGAGAGGAAGGAAGAGGGATAGAGAGTTAGAAACATCGATGAGAGAGAAACATCTATCATGCCCTTGACTGGAATCGAACCTGGGACCCTGCAGTCCGCAGGCCGATGCTCTATCCATTGAGCCAAATCAGTTAGGGCAATTCACTTCTTTTTTTAAAAAAATATATTTTATTGATTTTTTTATAGAGAGGAAGGGAGAGGGATAGTGTTAGAAACATCGATGAGAGAGAAACATCGATCAGCTGCCTCCTGCTGGGGATGTGCCCGAAACCAAGGTACATGCCCCCGACCAGAATCGAACCTGGGACCTTTCAGTCCGCAGGCTGATGCCCTATCCACTGAGCCAAACCAGTTAGGGCTCCATTCACTTCTAACCTTAGATTCCCCTAGATCTGAACCAATTTCATTGTGGTCTCTGAACATGCTCAGTCCCTTTGCTATTTGTCTATACTGTTTCCTGGCACAGTCTCTGCAGTTGCTGCTACAGATTATTATTACTCTCTCAGAGCCCCTAACTCTGTGTCCTTTACTTTCATCCTAACACCTTACAGAAATGAGGCCACCTGGGATGTTCTTCCTCATCAGACTCACCTGCCTCTTCTCCAAAAGCTATGACCTATGAACTGGCCTATGCCATGAATCCCATCAATGTAGAACTTCCTGGTACAAATAATCTAGTATTCGCACTTTTTCCATGTTTCCTCTGCCTACTCATATACAGAGAATTCTTTTTCCCCCCTTTATTGATTAAGATAATAAAAATGTGTCCTTATCCCCCCAATCTTATCTTTTTTAAAAAATATCTTTTTATTGATTTTTAGAGAGGAGGAAGAAGGGAGAGGGACAGAGAGATAGAAACATTAATGAGAGAGGAACATCATCAATCAGTTGCCTCCTGCACAGCCCCTACTGGGGATTGAGCCCGCAACTGAGGTACGTGCCCTTGACTGGAATCGAACCAGGGACCCTTCAGTCCAAAGGCCGACGCTCCATCCACTGAGCCAAACCGGCCAGGACTCATCTCTTTTTACAACCACTTATTCCTGGCTCTTCCTCAACTTTGGAAACCACTTGACTTATTTGTATTCCTTTTATCCTCAAACTTAGTGAATGACAGCCTCTACTTTCCACATTATCTAGTCTCTCCTTAACCCCTGTAAGTTGGTTTCCATCTCTACTACTTGTCTGAACTTAGACTCCCTAAGGTAAAGGCAAATTAGAGGGTGTTTTGACACTCCCCTGTTTGTTTGTTCTTTTAATATATTTTTATTGATTTCAGAAAGGAAGGGAGAGGGAGAGATAGAAACATCAATGATGAGAGAAAATCATTGATTGGCTGCCTCCTCCACGCCCCCTATTGGAGATCAAGCCTGCAACCGGGGAATGTGCCCTGACTGGGAACTGAACCGTGATCTCCTGGTTCATAGGTTGACATTCAACCACTGAGCAACACCAGCCGGGGCCCTACCTGTGTTTTAATGCTGTTTATGAATAAAAACATTTAAATGAAAAATATGCTAACATTGAACTTTCATTGAGAAATTACTTAAATATACTTCATTAAGCTAATTTAATTCTTTGAACAATTTTCTATACAGCAATTAAGTAATTTTTTCCCATTTTGACATTTCTTTTCTATGTGAATTTATCAACAAAGATTATAAGCTTTTCTCAGTATTAGATATTATCTATTATAGTTTCTGCAACTGTTAAGTTTTCTTTTGTAGCCTTATTTTACTAATTCTAAATTTCCCTAAATATTTTACATGTTAGCCACTGTCAGGCTGATTTTATGTGTTTATTATTCAACCAGTAAACATTATTCATTAATAAAAGCTGAATCATTTTGCTTAGTTAATATATGAGAAAATATAGGTGATCTTCCCATACATCTATGCCACATTACATAGTACTAGTATATACTTAGTGGTCCATGCTACTGCTGCACATGAATTGCAGAACAACCTCAAGAAGCTTCCCATTCTGTTTTTTCCACTCTCTCTCCAATAGCCTTCCCTCTCATTATCTCCTTTAATTTTAACCTCTCAAATTGATATTCACACTCCTGACCTCTCATCTCAATTTCAATCCTGTATATCTAGAAGTTCAATGAAGAATCTAACTTGGATATCTAACACTCACCTACTTGGCATGTCCACAACTAAACTCATCATCACCTGCTATGTTAACTGCTATCATCAGTAGTCTGGTTCTTACCTGCCACTTAGGTTTGACACCTTAGTTTTCTGGCATTAAAAAGTAAAGGACAAGGTGAGCTCGTGGGCAACATACACATTCTTTCTTTTTTCCCACAACTTCCTCCAACACTTACGTATAAGTCTTTATCACTTTCTGCTTGGCATTAACTATCTTTCTTATTTTCCAGTCTTCTTCTCTATTGTGCCAATCGTGATAGACAAAATGGGCACATTAAGGAAAGAATTACTAAGTTAAAAATAATAAGTGAAGCAATTTAGATAGAAAGGATCCTGTATCAATTTGAGAATTAACAAGAGTTCTTTCTTCTTTTTAGTCGTAATTCTATTGTAATCTCAGAATAACATGAGGCACATACTTCAAGGCAGTACACCATAAACAGAGCCCCCTAGTGAGAAACAGCTAATAAAGAAAACTTTTTCTGGAGGAGGCTAATTGAAGCATTAAAATCTAAGGAAAATGCCCTGTCCAGTGTGGCTCAATTGCTTAGAGCAGCGGTTCTCAACCTGTGGGTCGCGACCTCTTTGGCGGTCGACCCTTTCACAGGGGTCGCCTAAGACCATCCTACATATCAGATATTTACATTACGAGTCATAACAGTAGCAACAATACAGTTATGAAGTAACAATGAAAATAATTTTATGGTTGGGTCACAACATGAGGAATTGTATTTAAAGGGCCAGAAGGTTGAGAACCACTGGCTTAGACCGTCATCCCACACACCTGATTTCTGGTCAGGGCACATACCTGGATTGGGGGGTGTACTCAAGGCAACCTATCCATATCTCTCTCTCTCAAAAAACAAATAAACAAAAAACCCCAATAAACACAGATGGAAAATGTAAATTAAGGCAACTTCCAAAATTAAATAATTGAGTATTAGCAATAAAAAATGGTGTCATGCCATAAGTGCCTAACATTTTTGTATGGTCAGCATTTCTGTATCTAATTTTGTTTTTAAAACTAGAATGAAATATCAGATTATCTATGTTACATGGGTATAAATTTCTCTCTCCTAAACATGGAGACCTTTCAAAGCGGAGCATCCCACCAGTGGTATCATTCAGAAGCATACAGGAGAAGTTGTCAACCTGAAGTAGGCAAACAGCTCAGGATAATGCCCCATAATCAAAAATACTTTCTATGATCTCCACATTTCATTCCCAGGGGAAAATATGAAGAGAATCCTTGCTCTCTCTTCCCATGGTTAGCATTACTTTTTTTTTTTAAATCACGTTTTATATTTTGGTTAAGTGCATCCACCCCCCTCATTCCCTACAACATCCAGAGTGATCTTTAGAAATATTAGTCAAACCATACCACTGCCCTCCCTGTAAAAGACCCTCCAATAGCTTCCCACTGCACACAGAATAAATTCCAAAGTCTTTATCATGGCCCACAAGGTCCTTCATCACATGGTACTGTTGAATTCCAACCTCATCACCTACCCATCTCTTCCTAGTCTTGCCATGCAGGTCCACACGTCTTCTACAGGTCTACAGGCCTGTTCTTTCCTCTCTTCACACCACCCACTTTGCCTGGACTGTTTGTTCCCTCTTATTTCCAAAGGCTGAATCCTGCTCATTCAATTCTCCACTTAAATGCTGCCCCCTCAAAGAGGCCTTCCCCAACTCCTTTATCTATGTTAGCAATAATCATACTTTATCATATTATCCCATTTTATTTTTTCATAACACTTTATATATTTTTAAAATTTGTGTTTTGTTTATTTTCCTACCTAAAATATATGCTCCATAAAGAGGAGGGGGTTTGAATATGAATGTTCACCCTATTTCCCCAGCACCTAGAACAGTGCCTGGCACATATTAAACACTTAGTAAGCATTTGCTTAATAAAGCAATTATTTTCAGAATTCTCAAGTGGCAAAGACAGGATTCAGAGAAAATCAATAAGTTGAAGGGTAAGAAAGAAGAGGAACACGTTGAGTAGAAAATTATTCAATAAAAAGCAGGTAGAGGTAATAATCTGTTAAACTCAAGACCTGTCACTTTCACTCTGCAAATGAGTAGACAGCTGATGATGTATTTCAGACAGGAGTTAAATACTTTGCAGGCACAGATAGGAAATCTGTTTTTAGTGTTGGAGGACTTGAGAGACAGGATCTAGAGGCCACAGATAGCTGATAAGATTTCAGTGAGATGCTATATTAAAAAAACAACAACAAAACACCAAAAAAAAACCCTTAGGAAACCAAAAGTTAGAAACAACCTTACTCAATTATTGACCTTTTCTTCAGTAAAACCAATAAGAAGTGAACAAAAAGGATCAGATATGAAGGCAGGAACACTAAGGGTTCCAAATCATAAAGTCATTTCGGAGAGGAAGAAAACCAGGAGGGAGTACATTTTAGAAACACAAATTTTGTCATGTAGGTTCATGGTGAGAAACTAACTGATAAATAACTGTATACCAAGTATCTGTGTTCTTTAGCATAAATGATTGATTACAAGAAGGATTTCTGGAAAAAAAATAAAACTGCTAGATTCTGGAGATGACAAAGGATAAAGATTTAATGTTAAATTCAGAGAAAACAAAACAAGTGAAAAAAATTTTTTTAGCTCCAAGGAAAAACCCAAAATATCATAATAAGAAAGCAAATGAAACCATTGTGTGCGATATTTAGTTCAACAGAGACAATATTTTACATAGTCACGGATTTTACCAAAAGTTGTCATTTTACTCTTTCAGGAGAATGGAAAAAATATAAGGGAGCTAAGAGCCTCATTATCATAATGAGAAGTCAAAAACAATACTAAAAAAATAAATTAAGAGTCTTCCATTCATTCTTATTTAAAATCCCAGAGAAAAAGCTAAGAGAGTTAAAAGTAGTAAGCAGGAGGATATGGGGTAGGGAACTGCCATTTCTATGATAATCCTCTCAAATATTCCTTTGATCAAATTAAAGATTTGAAAACGTCAACATTTTAATAAAGGTAATACAAACAGGAATGTGGACTAACTTGCAGATTTAAGTTATAACTTAGAATCCCTAATCAGTTTGTTTTTAGTGTTACTTTCATATTTCTGATTAAAAGTAAAATTACATAGATACAATATCAATAAATCCTAGATTCTAATTAATAAAGTATCAGTTAACTGAATTTTGTTCTATATTAGAATTTTGGAATCAATTCATTTCTAAGACTACAGTAATGGCAGAGTGATGATTTTGGTTTTAAGTGTACACTGAATACCAATGCTTAGCTTGTACTGAATAGCAGAGAACCGCTATGAACACCAAGGGGAAAATTCTTTCATTAAATGTTCGTATTCCACATAACCAGGACGCAGTATAAAGTTAGAGCATTTTGTTAGAGAACAGAATTCCATAAATCAATAAAAGTCATGTTTTCAAAGAATATTTAAGAACCTAAGAACACATCATAAAATGTTAAATTTTTAAAAAGCTTATTATGAAACAGAATATTATGTAAAACGCACTTTCTTAAAAAAGTCCAAAAAAGTACCAGGAAAATATACACAGTGATGGAATAATGGATGATTTTTATTTTCTTTTTTGAATTTGCCTACAGTGAGCATGTATTTCTTTTCGGTGGGGGGAGGGGGCGATATATTAAAGAAACTAAGTCAGTAATGTGAAAGTCTCAGAATACAAAGTGGGAGATAGATGGAAATAATAACAGAGAAGATGATATGGAAGGCAGAGAAATGAAATACATGAGTAATAAAGAGTTCTCAAAAATTCTAGGCCAAATGGGTCAGAAATAATTATCACATGTAATCAAATGAAATATTTTTGAGCTGAAAAAAAAAAAAAGCCAGGTTTGAAATTGCAACAAAAAAGAGAAAATCTTACTAGCATTTAGGCAGAGAAAACACATTACTGATAAGAGAACCTTAGACTCCTCTATAATCCTAAATACAAAGGGTCAGTGGAACAGTATTTACAAAATTTGAAGTGAGACAATTAGTGACCCAAGAAATCTGTAACTATTCAACTGTGATAGCACAGAAATGACCATATATGTAAGAGCTAAGGTAAAATAGTTTTCATTTTAATTTTAGCCTTTTTGAAAACATTCCTTGAGTGAGGAACGCCTATTATCTGAGAGATAAATTTAAAATCTCACAAATGGGGAAGCTGTGCTATAAAAAGGATTACTGATACTAATTTGACAGAGAATTATAAATGAATAATTGCAAAATAAAAATTTTATTCAAAAAGACAGGTTAAAGGAAAAAATAACATGCATGTATAAATTTGATTAAATAAAAAAGTTGGCAGGAGAAAGGGGACTATAGTGGAGAATAGAGGAGACAAGTGAAGGTATGTTAAATACCTAAGTTACTACTTTGTTCTGGACTTTAATAAGATAGTTTTAAATACGCATTTTAGTGATGTCTTTCGACATTTTTGAAAGTGAGCATGTATTACTTGAATGAAAAATAAATAAATCCACATTCCAACAAAAATCTCACTCCCAAGTATCCCCATCACTGTTATGTCAACATTAGGAACATTCCTTGGCAATAAACTATTGGCTATTTGGCTATTACAAACAACCTATATATTATAATAAGGAAAGGTTATACACTAATACATTTTACCCCATGAATGTATATAACATACATACCTGCACACTGGCTGTTACCACTGAAGACCCTGAGGCAGAGGATGGTCTATGTGGAGTAGACAACGGTTTAGTAGCACCCTGTGTTCCACCTCCTGTTCCCCCAGATAGACTAGTCCTATTAGCTCCGCTTGAGTTAAGGTTGCTACCTCTGCTGGCAGGTGCATTCACTGCAATTCCACTCAAGCTATTCTTCCCAACAGTTCCAGTGGATGATGAGTTTGGTAGCTTTGATGAGGCCTGAAGATTTTTTGTAGACGGAAGGCCTGAAGTGCGATTAGAGGGCAATAAATTCAAGGTGGGAGACTGTCTGCTGATATTTATTCCACTGGGTTGTTTATGGACTGGGTTGTTACTGCTGGAGTGGCTACTCTGGGCTACTAGTGCACTTGGACTGGAAGAACTTGAGGATACAGTAGGCTTGGGAGTTGGGTTGGATTTAGAAATAAGTTTAGTTGATACTGAAGGCTTAGCTGACAGAGAGGGCTTGGGTGAGGCAGAAGGCTTAGGTGAGGGCAAAGGTTTAGGGGATGTGGCAGGTTTCGGAGATGCGGCAAGTTTTGGGGATGCAGCCATTGAGAAGGGAGATTTGAAACCCTGCGTGGAGATTTGTGACACCATAGCCTTAGCTAAGTAGTTACTGGAGGTAGTGGTGCTAGGTACAGTCCTAGAAACCAGGGAGTGGGACCCTTGAGAACCATTTCCAGGTGAGGGAGTAGGTAAGGGGAGGCGGTACATAAGTGACTTATCTGAAGTCTTAACAAGTGGGGATGAACAGGAAAGCTGGGGACTATTACTTAATTTCACCACTGGGTTGCTCTGTGATTTACTAATGGTTGCTTGCAGTGGAGACACATAATTTTGTTGGACAGCTGAATGCTGGTGCACCTTTGTTACTTGTGTTAACGAAGAAGCATCTTGGGCCTCTGATGTTCCCAGAGCGTGAGAGGAGGCAGCAACTTGGGCTTGGGAGGAAGAGGAGACATGGGTCTGTGAAGAGGAAGAAGCATGAATCTGGCTTGACCTCTGTAGTCCTTGTTGAAGTAGCCTGGCTGGCAAAGGTTCTAAGGAAACTTTAGGGTTCTGAATTGAAGAACCAGCAATAAGGCCTGAAGAGATGCCAGTATGAGCTAAATCCTGGGGTTTCTTTGGTACTGGCCCGGTGTGACCAGCAATAAGACTAGATGAATGTGCAGTCTGAGCAGAATCTAGTTTTTTGGGAGTAGCCAGTGGCAGCTTACTCATTATACTTGCTAATTTTTCTTCTCTCAGTCCTGGACGAGGTTTTGCAGTTGGCATGCTTATCCTTGAGCCAGCTGGAGGGCACTTGTTCCCATTGTTGATAACAGCTAAAGCTTCAGAAACAAGATCCAGTGCAGGTGGGTGGAAAGAAAGGTCTTCATCTAGTGAGTCATCAAGGCAGATCGTCTCCTGGGCTGGAGTAGAGCTAGAGCTGGTGGAGGCCATGGCAGATGTGACAGAACTTGAAGGACCACCAATTGAAGCCACCAAGGATGCAGGAGTTTTCTGGTCCTTTTTTGGACTACACTCCTAGTATAAACAGCATTGTATTAGAAAAAAATGCAATGATTAATAAAAAATTACAAGTATTGGTTTTTAAAAGACTAAGAAGTTCTCATGATTACTAAAATTCTACTGGAACTCTTCTTTAGAGACTGTAAACACCAATTTTTTTTTAAAGCATAAGAGCGGGTGTGGGAGGCAGCCAACCGATGCATCTCTGTCACATCAATGTCTCTTTCTCTCTCTCTCCCCTCCACTCTTTCTAAAATCAAGGGGAAAATATCCTCTCTCCTTGGGTGATGATTTAAAAAAACCAAAAACAAACCCAAGCCCAAGGTCTTACATTATATATTGATTTATAGGACCACAGCACTTACCTTAACCATAGTGGGAAAGAATGGAGAGGAAGGGTCTTTACCATCACCTTCTAAGGTACTACAGTAAAAAAGCTGTTAAGAATGCTGTTATACTTTAAGTCCCTGAGCAGTTTTTCTAAGTTTCTGTTCTAAAAGTCCTGACTGAAAACCTCACTGCCTCTCAGAAGTCTGCATGGTAACTGCATTAAGATCAAAATTGTCTGCTAGCATGAATGGCTAATGCAGATGTGACATGTTCACTTTGGCATGCCATGTAATTACATGATTAGTAAAAATCCCATTATAATAAAAAGTACAAAAACTGTGGGTTGGGGAGTATATCAGAATAATATTGGCAGTGTTACCAGTATAAAACTGCTGGTTTTATTTTTTTTTAATTTATTTGTATTGATTTCAGAGAGGAAGGGAGAAGAAGAGAGAGATAGAAACATCAATGATGAGAGAGAATCACTGACTGGCTGCCTCTTGCACCTCCCCGCCACTGGGGATGGAGCCCGAAACCTGGGCATGGGCCCTTGACCAGAATTGAACCCAGGATCCTTCAGTCCGCAGGTCGATGCTCTAGCCACTGAGCCAAACCGGTTAGGGCTAAAATTGCTGTTTTAAGTAACCTTTTTATTAATATTTTTCTTTATAAAATTAACAAATCATGTCCTGGTGAGTGTGGCTCAGTTGGTTGGAGCTTCATCCCATATACTGAAAGGTCCCAGGTTTGATCCCAGTCAGGGTATGTACCTAGGTTGCCAGTTTGGTTAAGGTTGGGGCGCATACAAGAGGGAACCAATCACTGTTTCTGTTTCTCTCTCTCTGTCTCTCTCAGATTGGTAAATATATCCTTGGGTGAAGATTTAAAAACAAAAACAATAAAAACAAATCAGGCCCTGGACGGGTAGCTCAGTTGGGTAGATCGCCACCCTGATATGCCGAGGTTTTCGGTTCAATCCCCAATCAGGGCACATACAAGAAGCAATCAATGAATTCATACCTGGAATGATAAATCAATGTTTTTCTCCATTCTCTCTCTCTATAACCAATCAATAAAAAGTTAAAAAACAGTAACAAATCCACTGTACTGTGGAGATTTATATCGGCAGAAAAATTGTTCAGGACGTATATTTGAGTAAAAACAGCAGGTTATCCCACTGACACAAAATGTTAATTCAAGCTGGATAAATGAATGGTTGGACAGATAGATGGAAGGAGGTGAGGTAGGGGCAAAGATCCAGAAAAAGGGAGGGCAGCTATGAACCAGAAAGTTAAAAGTTTTTCTCTGAGTGAGCAGAAATTTCTACTTTTCTCCTTCTTACTTTTCCCTATTGTTTGCATGTTCTACTGTAAGCATTTCTTTATATTAACTCTCTAACTAAAATAAGTATCTGAGGGATGGAAGGATGGGAAAAAAAGTCAGCAATACAGTTTTTCCATTTTGGGGAAAGGAAAAAGTAATTTAATCATAAACAAACAAAACAGGTAACTTCCCTATAGTATCCTAACACTTCCATTATTAGAGTTCTGATAAATTAATCATTATCTAAACAGATGCATCAAAATTTAAAAAACTCGCCGAAACCGGTTTGGCTCGGTGGATAGAGCGTCAGCCTGCGGACTGAAAGGTCCCAGGTTCGATTCCGGTCAAGGGCATGTACCTGGGTTGCGGGCACATCCCCAGTGGGAGATGTGCAGGAGGCAGCTGATCGATGTTTCTCTCTCATCGATGTTTCTAACTCTCTATCTCTCTCCCTTCCTCTCTGTAAAAAATCAATAAAATATATTAAAAAAAAAATTTAAAAAACTCTCAATGAAGGGTATTAGTTGTTTAAAAATAAGGTGTGAAAATAAAGCACGAACTCAACAGATTTAATAAAATATTGTCTCAATATTATTTAGAAGACAAAGTAGGTTACTAAAAAAAAGGAGTGTTGCTCTGTATTCAAAGAGCCTCTAAAATTAAAGAAGGCACACAGCTGGTGTAGCTCTCTTACATCGATGTTTCTTTCTCTCTCCCTTCCTCCTTTTCTAAAATCAATAAAAACGAACAAAAAAAAACCTTTCTACATATAGCTGTGGGAAGGCCAAATTTGTCCAGAGTGGCTCTGCCCCACCTTTACAACAAAAAAAAGCCCTGGCTAGTGTGGCTCAGTTGGTTGAGCATTGTCCCGTGCACCAAAAGTTCACTGGTTTAATTCCTGGTCAGGGGACATACCCAGGTTATGGGATAAATCCCTAGTCAGGGTGCGTGCTGGAAGCAGTCGATCAATGTTTCTCTCTCACATCAATGTTTCTGTCTCTCCCCGCTCTAAAATAAATAAAAACCTATCTAAAAAATAAACCAATCAATAAATTAATTAAATTAAAAATAATGCATTTCAACAGTCATCATTATGACTACTATAAGACTTAATTCAGAACTTACCTTTACTTTGGGTTTAGGTGCAGGAATCACCTTTTTCTTTGCCCTAACACAAAAAATTAAAAAGGAGAGCATTTCAGTAGCAGTTAAGTCACTCATTAGGAAAGTATAACATAATCTTGTAATTACATGGGTAAATAATTTCTTCTGCTATTTGGAAAACTCTTTGAAGGAAGGAACTATATGTAAGCGCTCAATTCATATGTGAATAGGCAGCAACATTTCCCCCAATTTTGATGAAAAACCAAAATATGAAATGTAGATAAAGTTTTTTAAAAAATTAAATGTGAATATTCACAATAAAATAAAAATAACTCAAAATAGGCTAACAAAGTTGCCTAAGGCTTCTCACTTCAAAGAACTGGTAAAAATTTAAATTATTTTTAGGAAAACAGCTTTGAAAAACTTCCAGCTCAAATTAAATCATGCTAAGAAATTGTAAATGAGATATTTGAAAAACAAAACAAAGCCCTTGCTGAATAGCTCAGTTGGTTAGAATGTTAACCCAATATGCCAAGGTTTCTGGTTCAATCCCTGATCAGGGCACATTCAAAAGTCAACCAATAAACGCATGAATATGTGGGACAACAAATCAATGTCTCTCTCTGTCTCCATACCCCCTTATTCTCTATCTCTCTAAAAGGAAAAAAGTTTTGCCCGGCTGGTGTTGCTCAGTGGCTGCATGTCTACCTATGAACCAGAAGGTCAACTTTTGATTCACAGCCAGGGCACATGCCTGGGTTGCAGACTCAATCCCCCAGTATGGAGCATGCAGGGGGCAACTGATGGATGATTCTCTCTTATCATTAATGTTTCTATCTCTCTCTCCCTTTCTCTCTGATATATATATATGTGTGTGTGTGTGTGTGTGTGTGTGTGTGTGTGTATATGTATATGTATATGTATATGTATATATATATGTATATGTATATATATATACACTAGTGGCCTGTTGTACCAAGATTCACGCAATAGGCCTTCCTTTCCCTGGCTGCCGGCACCGGTTTTCCTCCGGCACCCGGGACCCAGGCCTTTGGTCCAGCCGCAGCAGCGAGGCTTGGTTTCTCCGCTGCGGCTGCTCCCAGCCCCTCCTCCCCCCCAGCTCCTTGAGCAGAGCCCGGGGGCGGGGGGGGGGGGGGGGCTGGAAACCTGGGTCGCTGGCGACCCAGCCCCCCAGCCCCTCCTTGAGCGGAGCCTAGGACCGGCAGGAAGCTTGGCTTCCTCTGTCGCTGGGACCAACCCAAGCCTCCTGCTCGCTCCAGCTTCGTGGCTGCCGCCATCTTCAGTTTTCGCTCCATGCCTGCACATGCAAATTAACCGCCATCTTTGCTGGGTTAATTTGCATAGTCGCTCTGATTGGCTGGTGGTTGTAGTGGAGTGGCAGAGTGATGGAGTGATGGTTAATTTGCATGTTTATTTTTTATTAGTGTGTGTGTATGTATGTGTGTGTGTGTATATATATATATGTATATATATGTATATATTTTTTGCAAAAATTTGTCTCTGAATTTTTTTTCTATTTTTTCCCCAATTACAGTTGACATACAGGTTTTCTTTCCTTTTAAAAAATGTTTTTTAAAAATTATTTTTAACATAAAACTCAAATAAAAATGTTGAAACAACAGAAAAAAAGGCAAGAAAAAATACCATGGAAACTTTGGAAGCCAGTGTGAAAAAGTTTGAAGATTAAAACACTCATAAGTTCCATAGTAGGAGAAAATACTCAAATATTTGTTGAATAATTAAAGAGTTGACAAGCTAAAATACCTCACATTGTTTGAATATTTGTATTTCACTTAATTGAATGTCATTACTTAGATTAACAAATATCTTTTTTTAAAAAATACATTTTTATTGATTTCAGAGAGGAAGGGAGAGGGAGAGAGAGAGAAACATCAATGATGAGAATCATTGATTGGCTGCCTCCTGCACGCCCCCAACTGGGGTTCGAGCCTACAACCCAGGCATGTGCCCTTGACCAGAATCGAACCTGTGACCTTTCAATCCACAGGCCGACGCTCTATCCACTGAAACCAACCAGCTAGGGCAGATTAACAAATATCTTAATTAAAACTGCCAATCTACAACTTTATTAAGACAACAGTAATATTCAAAGTGTTTTTTGTTTGTTTGTTTGTTTTTTTAAGAAAGAGCACTTGAACAAAAGATTTCCAGGCTCACCTATCCCATAGATTCCTACGTTCTGGTACAAAACAAAACAGAAAATTAGTTATATATATATATCTCCCCACTGTAGGATAACTAAACCACTTGCAACAAAGTACACCTATAATATATGAAACCAAGCTACTCCACATTTATAATAAAACTAGTGGCCCAGTGCACAAAATTCATGCACAGGGGGGCGGAGGGGGGAAGGGAGTGTCCCTCAGCCTGTCCTGCACCCTCTCCAATCTGGGACCCCTTGGGAGATGTCCGACTGCTGGTTTAGGCCTGAAACCTGCAATCGGACATCCCTCTCGCAATCCGGGACCGCTGGCTCCTAACCGCTCACCGGCTTGCCTGCCTTATCGCCCCTAACCACTCTGCCTGCCAGCCTGCTTGCCCCCAACTGCCCCCTCTGCCAGCCTTCTCGCCCCCAACTGCCCCCCCTTGCCGGTTTGCTCACCCCCAACTGCCTCCCCACCCCCGCTGGCCTAATCGCCCTCAACTGTCCTCCCATCCTGGCCTGATTGCCCCTAACCGCCTCTGCCTCGGCCCCGCCACCATGGCTATGTCCGGAAGGTCTCCCGGTCTAATTAGCATATTACCCTTTTATTAGTATAGATAATAAAAGAATTGAAAACCACAACTAACTCAATACATCTCTGATGGTGTACTAAGAAACTGTCCTTCCTACCAGCTGCAAAACAATTACATCTATTATAACTTATACAAGGAGAGACGGAATTTTGTAATGTCACCCAGAGGATGTTACCAAGACCTCTTAGCAGAATACTGAATTAGAATGCTCAGTAAATTCTCAGTAACTTGCTAAATTTTATACTTTATTAACCCCTTAATACTACACTTTTAGACTATAGGGAATTAGCCCTAAGTTGAAGGTAAAAATAAAATTCTTGTTGAGTTAACCAGTACTCATTAAAAAATGTAACCACGCCTTTTTATTACAGCCTACAGGAGGATAAGAGAGCTTTCTTTAGTAATCACATCACTAAGGAAATACCTGGTTTTGAACAGAAGAAAGGACAGGAAGAGTAAGTTAATTTTTTGGAATAAAACACTGCAAGGCCAGGAAGTGTAGGTATGTACACAGAACTATCTTGGAAAGTACAAGGTGTTGGGCTACCTAAGTAGATAGTCATTAACAGGGGGAGAAAAAGGGCACAAAAGAACTGAAGGGCACATACCCAGGTTATGGTAAGTTATGGTTCCCAAGAACAAAGGAAACCGCCAGAGCCTTGTTTACATGGCTCCTTACCACCATATCTCAGGCCAATGGTAACATTATGGATTCAGATTTTTGGAAACTACCCTGAGAACTGTTAATAGATAAGTGTGTTCGAGGTCTATATAGTCAACAGTAAAAATGATCTTTTTAAAAGAGGCAGTGGTAACATGGAGATTGTCTAAATGTACGTTTAAGTCAGATTTCAAATAGCATTAAATAAATGATACTTTCGTTTACTAAAGCACATGATTTGAATAAAAATAGAGTCTGAATTTACTCACGGGGCAGAAGTAAGATGATTATGTACACTCCGACTTTCCTTAAAAAGCATTCTGGAAAAATTTAAAGCACACAATTAATTTTTTATAGTAGATAAATAATATGATAATCACTTTATCATTTTAATCATTTGATTTTCAACAATCTATTATTTGCTTATTTACCAAGTAAAAGTTATCAGTAAATTCAAAAACCGATCTTACACAGAGTTTTACATTACCTCTATTTTAAATCATTAACAGATCAACAGATGTTTTCTGTTGATTTAAGATGGAATGCTTTAAGATGACAGGTTGAGACAGCCAAGTCTAATACTTAAGTCTTTAAACTTTAAATTAGCTTTGAGATACCACTCTATATTGAATACTTTCAACAGAACCTATGGCTATGCCTCTTTTTCTATACTATTCTAGATCTTGCATTCAGTCCCTTATCTTCACAATGCCCATATGAAGTTCCCCTTCCAAAGTTCAAAGCCATCTTTCTCCCTACTACAAAATATAGATATGAAAAAGAAAAAGTGGTCGGTTAAAAAAAATCACCTTTATGTATATTCTACATCGCTATGTCCATGTGACTCATTCTTTAGTCTTTTAAGTACTTGAAGTTTGCAAAGCATAGATCATTTGAGATGATTATACAGAATTTTAAACATATTAGGTTCTTAACAAAATGAATGTCATGTATGTGTGTGTACATATGTATCTTTAATAACAGCAGTAAGAAGAAAGTAAATAAATAAGATCTAGGATGTCATATTTCTTACCTTGCCTGCATCCAGCCCTTAGGCCACAATGGTTTCACCTCTGTCTCCATAAAGGATTTAAGATAATCCTCAGCAGACTGGCTTTTATTTGGCTCTAACTCATAGCATCCCAATTTGATCTCAACAAGGTTACATAACAAAGTTCTAAACAGATTAAAAATATATATTTATATATAAATCTGACTGAAAAATTTTAGAAAATTAAGCTTGAAACAGATTTTTTTAAAAGCACATAAATCTGACAGCAATAGTAAAGAATTATTATCTGAAGAAATCAGATAACATGAAGATAAATAATTTTTATCATATATTATTCATTGCACTATAGCCAAATCCCCACATGAAACAATTTCCTTTGATACCTTTAATCTAGGCACCAAAGACTGAAAGAGATAGTCCCTACAACTAAACCCTTACTTGGGGTACCAAACTGCTGATAAGCAAAATGACTGACAACACAAGTATACTGAGTCCTTTACCTTCTGAAACCAGTACATGGCTTACTCGATAACTGAATAATTAGCTTTAAAAAATCATTATATAAAAATAAAAGTTATAGCATTCTAAAAATAATAGGACCATGTCAACCTTCTCGTGAATAAATTTTTTCTATATACTTATCTTTGGTTGTTCCCAATCTAGTCTCCGACTTATTGTAGATTCTTTTTATGAAAACCTTACATCTCCATTATCTACTTAGTTACAAGTGAAGGCTTTGGTTACATCTTACCTAATGGTGTCATCCCAGTGGAATTTCTTTCTTGGTCCTATGACACGTTTCCCTGGTTTCTCATCATCATCTTCCTCGGATCCATTTTTTTCTCGTTCTTCATCTGTTTGCAACCTAAAAATAAAAAACATTTTATAAAGCAGAGTTTTAACTCAACATTGCATATAATAATACACTCCCTAGAAACTTGTTGAATTGCTTCATTGGATGTTAATTTAAAAGACAAGGTAAATAGGGAATCTACCATTCTACGTAATACTTTGAATTTCATTTGGGGTTATAAAGTCATTTGGTAAATAAGGTCTTCAAACTATAATATAAAGGCATGAATACTTATTTTTTAGTTCAGAATATATTTGTGTCCAATCTCAGACAGTCAAGTTGGTCAACATGTGAAATGTCTGACCAGTAGTGTCAACTCTTGCTTTGACCACACCCATACAATAAATCAACAGACCTTTCACCTTTGAAATCAAAGCAATTAAGTGGGAAGTGAAGTGTCATTTAGAATATATTTATTAGGTAAGTTTTAAATATTTTGATAAAAACCCACCTATTGGTATAATACCCACATATAGTACAAAAACCCACATATACAATTTTAGAGGTAAATGTATATGTCTACTTGGTGGTAAAGTCTACTTAACACCAACCCTTAACATCTAAAAATATTTATCAAACAAAACCCAGTTCAAATAGAATAAGTACATACTTGGCACACTTAGCTTGACTACGAGCCTGGCAGTCCTCCTGGTATTTAAATAGCTGTTGAGGCATGACATTGCTAACAGCCAGTTTCAGTTTTTGCAGAGGTTCTCTTAAACGATCATCCTAAGAAAAAAATAAAGTTTTTTCAAACATATTTACAAAACTTAATTTGTAAGCAGGTCCTGAAATGATGAACATTTATTCTTTTAGACATTAATTATAAATATGAAATGTTTAAATAATTAAGTACAGACATTGGTTTTACAATACTGACTTTTCATAATGCACATTGGATATAAAATTAGTATGACCATACTTCCCATGTAGCCAAGGAGAGTCTGTTTTTGCCTATTGCCCTAGCATAATTATTAATAATGCTCCTTTACGTTCCTAGAAATGCCTCATGTTTGGCTGACAAATTACATGAATACTTTAACTGTAATACAAATGATCAAATAGAGAACAAAATCTACACTGTGCAGACCACTACTGGATAATCTCATTATGATGGGGAACAAGTACCACAAGGAGAGAAACTGCTTCCGAACACTGCAACACATGATACAGCGTGGAAGACTACCAACAGGATGTTGGTTGACATCCTGTTCTCTCATTTATTGTTAGTAATTGTGACTTATGTTGCAAGCAAAAATGCAAGGTAAAGACCAAAATGAAAAAGGAAACTGGAAAACTCTTATTCACATGGGTTCAGAGCAAAAAGCAAGTAAATTTGTATCTGCCAGCTTTAATTAACCAATTAAATTATTTTCATCTTGCAAATAACAATATATGTAATTATTAAAACACATTTTTATTACTGTCATAGGTGCAGAAATATTATACAACTTTGCTTTTCTTCACTGACACAACTATTTTTAAAATGTGATTTCTGGTAAGGAGAGGATTTTTAGGAATGCAGTTACCATGTTATGGCAGGTATATTTTACAAATTAAAACATTTTATTTTATCAATAAACATTTATCTTATTAATAAAACCAAACTCAAATATTATTACTAATAAGCATTTACCTCTTTCAGGCATGCCAATGAATATTATTGCAACATCAAAGTGTCTGCTATAAAATCCCATTTTTTGAAATGTGAACATCCAGTGTATCACATGGTTCCTGGGTGATAGTGTTCACACAGCAGTAAAACTGTATGGAGGCACACTCTCCCCTTTCTTCCCTCTCAGGCCTTCATCTTCTAAACTCTATGGGACCCCACAAGACTTGCAACCAGGGAAGCAATAGTCAGCAGCATCTCATCTTGGGCTAACCCCCTGAACCTGTCTCCAAGGCCCCTTTTCTCTGACTTTCCAGAGAACCAGAGCAGCCCCGCCTAGAGTCTCTCTTGTTGCTTCTTCTATCATAAGTCCTTCCTTGTTTCACTTTAATAAACATACCCTCAAAATAAAATTAAAAAAACTGTATGGAGTTCCATCACAGGTAAAGACAGATAAATTTGAATTGCATAATGTTGAGTGTAAAAAGGCAAGCTGCAAAACAAAATAGACAATATGACTCAATTTATATGAAGCTCAAAAACATGTAAAACCAAACAATTTAATGCTTATGTTTACAAACATGTGTGATAAAAATCATATAAAGAAAAGCAAAGGTAAGATAAATACCTTCCTTCCTTAGTCAGTAAATCTATACTAACCGGTCATCTTCCAGACAACCTTCTGGACAAAGCCACAGTGGTGGGGGCCGAGGCAGAGCTGGTTAGGGGTGATGAGGACGGCAGGGGAGAGCAGTTGGGGGTGGTGAGGCCGGCAGGGGAGGGCAGTTGGGGGCTATCAGGCTGGCAGGCAGAGGTGGTTAGGGGCGATCAGGCAGGCAAGCAGGCGAGCGGTTAGGAGCCAGTTGTCCCGGATTGCGAAAGGGATCCCAGATTGGAAAGGATGCAGGGCGGGCTGAGGGACCCTCCCGCCCTGTGCACGAATTTTGTGCACTGGGCCTCTAGCATTAAATAACTTCAAATACCAAACCTGAAATGTCCCTTACAAAATATTTTACAATATGCAAAAAATTGTCATCCTACTTCTAATTATTATTTTTATTAATAAGGAGCTAGGCATAGACACAAATTCTGAGACCTTAGATAAATTTCACTTGTTCATTAACTGCTTTGAATTGAGAAAGAACTATAGTTTCTCAATTCAAAGAAGTATTTTATTAACAGAAGCTAAGTACCTACAGTAAAGAATTCCATGTCTGCCTGGCTGGGTGTGGCTCAGCGGTTGAGCATTGACCCAGGAACCAAGAGGTCACTGGTTCGATTCCCAGTCAGGGCATATGCCCGGGTTGTGGGCTTGATCCCAGTAGAGGCGGGTGTGCAAGAAGCAGCCAATCGATGATTTTCTCTCATCATTGATGTTTCTACCTTTCTACCTCTCCCTTCCTCTCTAAAATCAATAAAAGTATATACTAAAAAAAAAAAAATAATTCTATGTCTGTCAGATCAGACCTAATACAGTGAGCCAGACATATGTATTCTCCCATTAGCACCATGATAGACCTTGGATAGCCATATTGTGCTGTGTGACTCCTACCCCCAACCAGAAAAGTTTAGGTTGACCCAAAATATTAACATCAGATTGTCTGACCTAGGAATTTGGATTGGGATGAGTGAACTGAGTCAGTCTCTGTGTGTGGCTTTTCTGTGTAATGTAAAACCTTGAGAATCAAGTAATCTTATTTGCAGATGTACTTAACAGGATAAAAATGAGATGTGGGGAGAGAGGTAGAAAAAGAGTTAATCCAAATGATCAGTTCCCATTCTTCCTGGCTGCATTCTTTTTTTTAAAAAATATATTTTATTGATTTTTTTACAGAGAGAAAGGGAGAGGGATAGAGAGTTGGAAACATCGATGAGAGATAAGCATCGATCAGCTGCCTCCTGCACATCTACTGGGGATGTGCCTGCAACCAAGGTACATGCCCTTGACAGGAATCGAACCTGGGACCTTTCAGTCCGCAGGCCGACACTCTATCTACTGAGCCAAACCGGTTAGGGCCTGGCTGCATTCCTGCCCTTAGTTCCATGAAAAACCTTTATTCATAGAAAAAATGTCCTTGTTTGTCTTAAACTACATTCAAGTTATTTTCTGTTACTTGTAAGTTATAAATATTTTTTAACTATAGAGGCAAAAAATCATTAAGTGAAAAGTAATCAGGACAATAAAGGCATGAAAAACCATTTTATATGAAGTGAAGAAGGAGACATAATAAATGCTTTCAAAAACATGAAAGCGATGAAGTGGACAAATGATTAGATTTGTGGATGAATTCAAAGGTAGAATTAGGACCAACAGCTTAGAAAGCACCTGGGTTTGGCACAAAGCATGGAAGAACTTTCTGATATTATCCTATACTAGAGGCCCGAAGCACGAAAATTCGTGCAAGAGTAGGCCTTCCTTCCCCCAGCTGCTAACACCGGCTTCCGTCCAGCACCTGGGACCTGGACTGGCTTCCCTGTGTCCCCGGCTTTGTCAGGAAGGACGTCTGGAATGACATCCGGTCTAATTAGCATATTACTCTTTCATTATTATAGACTAGAGGCCTGGTGCACAAAATTTGTGCACAGAGGGGTGGGTCCCCTCAGCCCAGCCTGCACCCTCTCCAATCTGGGACCCCTCGGGGGATGTCCAACTGATCCCTGGGATCGGGCCTAAACTGCAGTCTGACATCCCTCTCACAATCTGGGACCCCTGGCTCCTAACTGCTCATCCGCCTGACTGCCTGATCGCCCTTAATTGCCCCCCCTGCCAGCCTGGTCACCCCTAACTGCCCCTCCCACTGGCCTGGTTGCCCCTAACTACCCCCCTTCCCCCCGGCGGCCTGGTCACCCCCAACTGTCCCCCCTGCTGGCCTGGTCGCCCCACGCAGCCTGCTGTTCAGCTGTTTGGTCGTCCCTCACTAACTCCCCTGCCTGCCTTGTCACCCCACGCAGCCTGTTATTCAGTAGTCCATCTGATTGTTTCAGTTGTGACAGCCCCTGGCTTTTTATATATTGGGATAGTATAAGCCCAGTGACTGAACGGCAGAACGACCAGAACGACCGCTCGACCAGTCGCTATGATGCACACTGACCACCAGGGGGCAGATGCTCAACGTAGGAGCTGCCCACTGGTGGTCAGTGTGCTCCCACAGTGGGAGCGCTGCTCAGCTAACCGGGATGAGCACCGCTCCCACAGCGGCCGATCCCCGCATCCACGCCCCCCACCAGTGCACGAATCCCGTGCACCGGGCCTCTAGTAATGAAATAAGTTTCTGACCATGAGAGCATTCATCTTCGACAATCACTTAGTGGGGTTGCAGTTGAGGAGAATCTAGCAAAATATGGATAATTAGACTAGATAATTTTTAATTTTACATGCAACCCTGTGATTCTTTCCATTGGTCTGCATAATATCTGTAGAGATCCATTTCTGGGGTAAGAAAATTGAATTATAAATATGTCAGTTTATTTGCTGAAGGCAAAGTTGTGTTAGCTGTGCAATAGGTTAATTTACTAGTCCAAGAATCTATGCCTTAGAAAATATTATTTCTCACCTAAACCTATCAATTATTGAAAAGTAATTTTTTTCAGGGGATCCAATGTGCCATTAATATTCATACAACGTGACTATAAAGCAATTAATATGCAAAATCCCCCAAAAGAAACCAGTCTCTTTACAGGTTATAAACCTCCCAATGTAGGTATCATTGTTTCTCCTCTTACCTGGACGTTAAGATGTAGCTTCTTTAGACGCTTTACCAGTGTTTCTTTATTGCATGGCACAAACGCTTCAAGATGGGCGTAGACACCACTGCGAATGACGGGGCCTAGTTCCTGCAGCTGTAACTCAATGCTGACCAAAAACAACAAATAAATAGTAAAGAATATCTTTCAGGTAGCAACAGCCAAGCAAGGAGGCAAAGGAAGTGACTCTTTTCTCATTTTACATTTCCTAGACTGTATTTTTCAAGGAAAAGTAATTAATAGTGATGCTATAGAAAATTTCGATGAGCTTAGTTTCAGAGAACTTATATAATCTCAAACAAGCTGGCAAATAATATTTTTCATGGCTGCAACCAAGTCTACATTTTTGGGTAAAGCAAAGGAACTCCATTATTAACCAAAAGTTCCTTTTCTCAAAGAGATATCATACGCCCTTCAACCCTTACAATTACTATACTAGTGAGTCACATATGAGTTCTTAGAGTACTTTTTCCTTAGTTGTTTGAAAATTTCAGATTCAAAAGAGGTAAAACTTTTCTGGCTGCACATACAGACTGTTTCATCCATCTTTGATTACTTTATTGGGCCTGTATTACAAGCTAGGTATTTAACAGCCTGTTTGCACAATGAAATCGTTTAACAATGCATTTCTCAGAATGTACCCCCATTCTTTTTTTTTAAATATATTTTATTGATTTTTTACAGAGAGGAAGGGAGAGGGCTAGAGAGTTAGAAACATCGATGAGAGAGAAACATCGATCAGCTGCCTCCTGCACACCCCCTACTGGGTATATGCCCACAACCAAGGTACATGCCCTTGACTGGAATCGAACCTGGGACCCTTGAGTCTGCAGGCCAATGCTCTATCCGCTGAGCCAAACCGGTTAGAGCCTTTTTTTTTTTTTTTAATAAATATGTATTTCATTGATTTTTTTTACAGCAAGGAAGGGAGAGGGATAGAGAGTTAGAAACATCGATCAGCTGCCTCCCGCACAGCCCCTACTGGGGATGTGCCCGCAACCAAGGCACATGTCCCCAAATGGAATCGAACCTGGGACCCTTCAGTCCGCAGGCCGACACTCCATCCACTGAGCCAAACCGGTTAGGGCTGTACCCCCATTCTTAAGCAGTGTATTTAAGCACACATCTCTCACAGATCTACTTTAATATTTTTTTCCTAAGAATTCCAATCTTCTAAGGCTCCAGAAGTAGCCAACTAAAAACACTTGGCACCCAAAGTGTGATTTTCAGTTATTTTTACATTTATTTCACAGAGAAACAAAGTTCTCTTGAAGTGGTGAACTTTCTTGAGCCCTGCCTCCTACTTTCTACCAGGCTCCTTTTCCTTCTTTAAGTGAAATCTATCCAAAGGCAGATTTCTATGCATGAAAGTTACTATGAATGGGCCTTGAACCTGATAACAAATTATGAGCATGAGATCACTACAGGTTCTAAATGAATGAAAATATACTGGGACCATCTGCTATTAAAGGCACTAGAGAACAAATATTGGGTTCTGTTGAGTAAATAGGCTGGAAACTCACTTTTATATCCCTGTCTACACAAAACTCTCCTTTGTCTCTGGAGAAGTTTCAAAGAAATGAAACATGGAAATCTGTAGTGGAAGCAATAGCCATCTTTGTAAACAAGATTCTCCTACTGAGGAATATTTAGTGATAACTATGGTATCATCCTTTCTACACAGAATTCTAGAAATACAGTCATTTTCCCAAAGGTGATATATGGCACATCTTCCTACCATGTAAACTTCCTCTTTCTAAAAAAATCATTCTTAATAAATTTAAAACACTAATAATAAGAAAAACTCAGTCCAAATGAATTCTGGAATCTACTGAATTTCCTGGAGTTTCCTCAAGTATTCCAGATATCCTACCAATATTGTCCAAATAATACAACCACTGAAAACTAACTGAAGAAAGCTTAGGGAACAATAACCCAAATTCAAAATCCCAAATATCTCTTTACCTTAAAGCAAAAATTCAAAAGCCTGTTGATGTGCTAACTAATACTAGACAAGAGGTGTGTTCATCCCTCTTCTCCCTGAATAACTACTTAATTCAGGTGGGCTGGTTCTAGGGTTACCTAAAGAAGACTTGGTATGGAACAGGTTAGAAGTATGTTTGAAAAACTGTTTGGGATTCCTCCAATTGCAAAGCAGCCCCTCAAAAGAGTAAGGAAAAGCTGTGGCTTGTGACCAACCCTTTCACTTTGCTAACCTTCAATTCAAAGAAAGAGAAACATACAGACAGGCAGACCAATTGGTAAGCCCATTTATATTGAGACTAGAGGTCCGGTGCACGAATTCGTGCATGGGTGGGGTCTGGCCGGCCTGCCCGGATTGGGTCGATCAGGCCAGCTAGCCGGGGGAGGGGCCTTAGGCAGTTGGCTGGCCGGCCCTGCCTCCTGGTTGAACTCCTAGTCAAGGGAACAATTTGCATATTAGCCTTTTATTATATAGGATTCACATCACACTCACAAGCTCCTTAAAGGAGCATCTAACAATGAAGGAAGACAGATCTCACTGCCAAATATCCAATAGGATTGGTAGTACCTGCCTAAAGCATTTGTTGAGCAGAATTGTCAGGCTGAATTAGAATAATAGGCAAAGAATCAAGATTTTATTAGCAATGTCAGCTTGAAGTAAAGAAGGAAATAGGGGATGAAATCAAGCCAGCATGTTGTTAATTTGTTGATCCAGGTCAAATTCATTAGGCTAAAAGTAAAAGGGTACTCTATTCCAACAAACTCATCTCTTTTTCTCTCCAGCCATGGTGAAGAGGAAGCAATGGTGAGGCAGAGCCAATACACCTGAGTAACTTCATGGGAATAACTAAACCAAATAATCATCTACCATATGTCCCTAGAAGATCAATTCAGTCCAGAGAAATAAGGGATTTTGGGTCAGGAAAGTGGACAAAGAGGCCAGGGTGGTATAATAAACTTACTAAAAGAGAAAAAAATTCAACTAAACACTCTGACTTGTAGAATTGGAGGCACACTTTCTATGAAATAAAAAATAGATGGGCCCTGGCCCAGTAGCTCAGTTGGTTGGAGCATCATTCCAATACACCAAAGTTGCAGGTTCCATCCCTGGTTAGGGCACATACAAGAATCAACCAATGAGTGCATGAATGGGTGGAACAACAAATCAATCAATCAATCTCTCTCTCTCTCTCTCTCAAAATTAATAAATTTTTTAAAAATTTAAGTAGATTGGCTCCAAAAACCTAGAGGATTTGTTTTAGAATAGACATGAGAGGAACTGACAGAGAAGTCAGTTAATGGAATGCTGCTATTCCGCTTATTTGAGATGTTATTTCCCAAGGATGGTCTTTTGATTCTCTCAGGGGAGCTATACTAGTAGCTGTTCCCTTACAGAAAAGTAAAATAAAAAAGAATTGTCTCCGTCTCAGGAAAAGGACCTGATCTAGTAAACTTAGGGCTTTCAAATGGAAAGAAAAAGAAGAGCTAGGCAGATCCCTGATTATGGAATCTGGGACAGCTCTGATGAGAAATGTTATATTGTTTATTGAATCTGGGGTTTTACGGGAGCTAGGTAAAAGGAGCTGGTGCCAACAGGAAGCATTTGCCTTGCTTTCAGGCAAACAGAAACAACTTGAAAAGCCCTGGATTAAATAAAGAAGAACAGGAACAAAATTTCACCATATTAGAAGTAGCATACTAGGTTGTATGTTTCATGAAATCCATGGTACTTAAAAGTTTTAGTACTACAGCATAAGAGAATGCAATTCATTAAAATAGTTATCAGAACCAACAAACCAATTCATCCTTTATATCTTGAGAAACTATCTTCATTATATATTTAAAAGAGAAATGATAGTATTAAAAACATTGCTTTTTTGTTTCTTTCTAAATGATGCTACTGAACTACCAACACATTATTTTCATCAGAGAAGTAAATTTTGCTGCTTTCCCCAGAATCATTTGTTTGTTTGTTTTTGGCACAGTTCTGCTTGCAGTCAATTAGATATCCAATTTCCAATGGTCAAAATTTATAAGCCAATAGGTTTATATCTTATGAGATCACAATATTAGAATCTGCAGCTTTATTAGTATCAAACTGTGAGAGTGAAAATGATCACTACTTTAAATATAACCTATATCATATATCAGCCTTCACCCTCTCCTCCTAAATCTAACTTCTGTCTTTTCCACATTGGACTCAATCCTATCCCACAATCATCATTTCTTAATTAAACCATACTTTCCACTTGGCTTTAAGAGTTCATAATGTATTTTTCCAAAGTCTGAAAAGTAGACAGAAAATTATACCAAATTTAATATAAACAGAGCTATCACAGAATGTTTTATATAAGTTGGTAAAATATACATATAAACCTAGAGTACTATTCAATCTGTACAGTGGTCACTTGCTCTGGCAGTTATAATATTAGAAGCTTTGATTATCATAGGGGTCCAAAAGAACCAATACATGCAGAAGCATAATTTTGCTGAGAAACAAATGTTTATCATACAAATGTTCATCATACATACTGGGAGGCTGAAAGGGAAGAGCTAATGTATGAGACTAGCCAGGCACTCAGTATTTGCATTTCAAAAGCCTACTATATACCTTTTATCTTTTAAAATGTGTTTGTATTAATTTTAGAGAGAGAAGAAGGAAGAGGGGAGAAGAAGAGAAAGGAACATCGATCAGCTGTGCCCACTGCCGCCTCCCCCACCCCCCATGCACCTGACTGGGGATTGAGCCCTAACCGGAATCAAACCAGTGACCTTTCGGTTCACTGGACGATGACTAACTAACTTAGCCACACCGGCCAGGGCGAGGTCTACTATATTTTTAAATAAATTCTTAAAGTTTAAATAATTTTTAAGGATTTTAATCAAAGAAGAAAATACTTACTCCAGAAGAATATTATTCATATCCTGTGTAAAGAATTTTTTCCTTCCTTCTTCATCAAAAAGTTTGGCAGCCTAGAGAAACATAAGATTGACAACATAACCCTTAAGAAACACATTATTTGCTTCCATATTTATTTACTAAAGAATCAGCTCTTTGAGGATGGGGTTATAATTTTTTTCACTTTGTATTCTTAATACCCAATTTCGTACCTGGCATAAGGAGGCAATTAAAGAGTGCTGAAACTATTTTAGTATACACACCATTCTTTCTGACTATGTCTGTATTTCATTTTTTTCAATCTACCTAAATTCACAAAATTTCCATATAAGATTTATTTAGTGTTTTGGTTGTCTTGTGTATTTTATTAATTTTTAAAAAAAATTTTTTTAAATATATTTTATTGATTTTTAAAAAAATATATTTTATTGATTTTTTACACAGAGGAAGGGAGAGGGATAGAGAGTTAGAAACATTGATGAGAGAGAAACACCGATCAGCTGCTTCCTGCACACCCCCTACTGGGGATGTGCCCGCAACCAAGGTACATGGAATCGAACCCGGGACCCTTCAGTCCGCAGGCTGACGCTCTAGTCCAGGGGTCCTCAAACTTTTTAAGCAGGGGGCCAGTTCACTGTCCCTCAGACCGTTGGAGGGCCAGACTATAGTTTTAAAAAAAACTACGAACAAATTCCTATGCACACTGCACATATCTTATTTTGAAGTAAAAAAACAAAACGGGAACAAATACAATATTTGTATTTGCATGTGGCCCGCGGGCCATAGTTTGAGGACCCCTGCTCTATCCACTGCGCCAAACCGGTCAGGGCTTGTTAATTTTTGCTATGGTCTCCAAGATAACAGAAAGCAGATGTCCCACTTTCTACAGACATTATTGTTTACAATGTGTATCATATTCTACACTTTATACCCATTACCTTGTTAAATACTCATAACTGGTGAAACTGGTATTAAACCCTCATTTTACAAACAAGGGACCAAAATCTTAAATAGGTTATACAATATGCCCCCAAATCACACGGCTACTAAGTGGTGGACCTAGGACTCAGACCAGAAGCGTTCTAACTTCTCCTCTGTAACACTGCCACCCTTGGTTCTACCTAATTACATACTAACAAAGAAAACATTAGCCTAGGTATAAGCAAAAATTAATTCAATGAGCTTAAGGATAATATTTTCATCATTATGTTTGTCACCTTAACCAGCCTGACAAGAAACAAAGAGTGTACAAACCAAGACAATCTACCATAAGCAAATTTTACTGGGGAAATTACAAAGAACAGTTTATCTTGATTTCCATGAGATGTAAAAAATCAAGCCTGATCCAATAATCCGATATAGTCACATGCTGATTCTGTCAATCTACCAAGCATCTGACAATTTTACATGCAGTAAATAGAAGAATAAAATTTCTGAGATGTATCTCAGCACTTCTTAGAAAGGATGCAGACTGGTATATGTAGGGAGTAGAAATACAGGAAGAAAGCCAGAATGAAAACTAAACTTCAAGAAAGAGAAACAAAAATGTCAAGAGGCTGAACACTGGAAGAATGTTTCAAAGCGAGAAAAGAGCAACAAGAACAAACTCCTCATCAGACAAACACAAGGATGAATTCTCATCTCCTGAAGAAAAAAAACCATCTTGTATTTCAAAGAAAAAATATGGAGAATTCATAGACATCAGTAAATAAAACGAATCTTCTTACTCCTGGTATGACTATTACAGAGAAAAATTACAGTTTTTGATATCTGAAATATGACAGTTTTACAAGATTGAAACACATTCATTACTAAGCAGTTTTGTTTATTAAATGAGAATGAATTGCATATAACACAGCAGAGGAAGTGCAAACTATGGAGCTTGATGGTCCTGCCTTTAAATCTTCACTTTGAAATATGTCTCAGCCACTTAAAAATCACATGGCCATGGCCAAATCACTTAACCTTTTGAATCTTGGAATACTACCTACCCCATGATTGTTTGAGGGTTAGACTGACTATATAGTATGTAAAGTACACTAAATCCAGTCAGGGCACGGTCTCCTCAATGGTAAAAGGTGCCTTGTGACTGTGGGACACTGTACACTCAATACACAGTACAGGCATTTGCTAAATAAACAATAGCAATTATTATCAATTACATGTTGGAAAACCTGGATCACATCATCAGCACTTTTTAAAACCTATAAAGCATCTAGGGGTGGGGCAACATGGGAATAACAAAAAGGATATACTTTGGAATCTGGACAACCTGTTTTTAAGTTCTGGCTCCACCACTTACTAGTTGGACTTGACCAAGCTATTTAACCTATCACTTAAGTTTCTCAACCACAAAAAGAAAACAATACGCCCTAGCCAGTTTAGTTCAGTGGATAGAGCATCGGCCTGTGGAACACAGGGTCCCCAGGTTGGATTTTGGTCAAGGGCATGTACCTTGGTTGCAGGCTCCTTCCCAGCCTGGGCCCTGGTTGGGCTCGTGCAAGAGGCAACCAATCGATGTGTTTCTCGCACATCGATGTTTCTCTCTCTCTTTCCCTCTCTTTTGCACTCTCCCTAAAAATCAATGAAAATATCCTTGGTTGAAGATTAACAACAACAACAAAAAAACAAAAAGAAAAGAAAAAGAAAACAATACCTATACTTGATACTTGGAGTAGTTGAGAAGATTAAATAAACAAACTTTTAGATGAACAAAACTGTAGATTATACTGTGTCTTTCGTTACATGCTTAATTTCCCCTATGTTAACTAATATGCCAAATGAGAGGACAAATTCAGTAAACAGAAAAACTTGTCCGTATTTATATAGACATCTTTAGTGCTGTTTTGTTTTTAGAACTTTTTTTTTTATTGGATTAAGAATGTAGTTCCTATTTGCCCTGGCTGAGTGGCTCAGTTGGTTAGAGCATCATCCTGCTATGCCAAGGTTGCATGTTTGATCCCCAGTCAGGCACATACAAGAATTAACCAATGGGCCCGACTGGCGTGGCTCAGTGGTTGAGCGTAGACCTATGAACCAGGAGGTCACAGTTCAATTCCCTGTCAGGGCACATGCTCGGGTTGCGGGCTCAATCCCCAGTGTGAGGCATGCAGGAGGCAGCCGATCAATGATTTCTCTCTCATCATTGATGTTTCTATCTCTCTCTCCCACTCCCTTCCTTTCTGAAATGAATAAAAAATAAAGAATTAACCATTGAATGCATAAATAAGTGAAACAACAAAATGATGTTTTTCTCTCTCTCAAATCAATAAAAATATAAATTAAAAAAAGAAAATAAATATAAGTGGACAAAACTCATCATTAAAATTCAAAGATTGTCAAAATGGAGTAAAAATGTAGTGCTTTTAGAATGTACTTGAACTTAAACACCTATCAGGTTAAAATAGACTGCTATAGGGGGTGGGAGCAGCTGGGGAGATGTCAATGGGGGAAAAAGGAGATTTATGCAATACTTTAAACAATAAAGAGTAAAAAAAAAATAGATTGCTATAGATACAGATTGGTATATATGAACCTCATGGTAACCACAAACAAAACGACAACAACAAAAAATACAGAACAATAAAGAGCAAAAGACCCAAACAAAACACTAAAGAAAACCAGCAAACCAAAAGGAAAGAGATCAAGACAAGTAACAGAGAATGACAAAAACAACAACAAACAAATAACAATGACAATAAGTACATGCCTATCAAGAATTACTTTAAATGTAAATGGCCTAAATGTTCCAATGAAGACTTAGGGTGGCTGAATGAATAAAAAACAAGACCCACCTATGTTCTGCTTATGAGATACTCACTTTAGATAAAAAGACACACAGATTGAAACTGAAGGGATATAAAAAGATGTTACATGCAAATAGAAACGAAAAGAAAGCTGAGGTAGCAATACTTATGACAAAACAGACTTTAAAATAAGGACTATAAAAGGAGACATAATGATAAATGGGTCAATGCAGTAAGATACTGCAATTGTAAATATATCTATTCACCTAACACAGGAACATCTAAATACATAAAGCAGTCCTAGCCTGTTTTGCTCAGTGGATAGAGCATCGGCCAGCAGACTGAAAGGTCCCAGGTTCGATTCCAGTCAAGGGCATGTGCTCGGGCTGTGGGCTCAATCCCCAGTAGGGGGTGTGCAGGAGGCAGCCAATCAATGATTCTCTCTCATCATTGATACCTCTATCTCTCTCTCCCTCTCCCTTCCTCTCTGAAATCAATATATTTTAAAAAATAAATATATAAAGCAAATATTAATGGGCATAGAAAGAGAAATTAACAGCAATACAATATTATTGGACTTTATACTCCTCTAACATCATTGGGCAAATCAGAGATAGAAGATTAATATAAAATAATGACATTAAATGTCATATCAGATCAACTTAATAGACAATCCTAGAACATTTCATGCAAAAACTACAGAGTACACATTTTTTTCAAGTGCACATGGAATATTCTCCAAGACTGATCACATATTAGGTCACAAAACAAGTGTCAATTAATTCAATAATGTTGAAAATAGAGAATTTTTTTCCGACCACAATGATATGAAACTAGAAATCAACTACAAAAAGAAAACTGGAAAAAAAACAAACACATGTAGACTAAACAATATGCTATTAACAACCAATGGATTAAAGAGGAAATTCAAAAATATTTTGAGATAAATGAAAATGAAAACAAAACTCCCTAAAATTTATGGGATGCAGCAAAAGCAGTTCTAAGATGGAAAGTTGTTTTTTTTTTATATATATATTTTATTTATTTTTTACAGAGAGGAAGGGAGAGAGATAGAGAGCTAGAAACATCGACCAGCTGCCTCCTGCACATCTCCTACTGGGGATGTGCCCGCAACCCAGGTACATGCCCTTGACCGGAATCGAACCCGGGACCTTTCAGTCCGCAGGCCGACGCTCTATCCACTGAGCCAAACCGGTTTCGGCGAGATGGAAAGTTAATAGCTATACATACCTACCTCAAGAAAGAAAAATCCCAAATAAACAATTTAACTTTATACCGAAACTAGAAAAAGAACAAAACCCAAAATATATAGAAGAAAGGAAATAATAATGATCACAGCAGAAATATAAGAGTTAGAGACTAAAAATACATAATAGAAAAGATCAATGAAATTAAGTGCTGGTTCTTTGAAAGGATAAACAAAATCGACAAACCTTTAGCCAGATTGATTCATCAAGGAAAAAAGAGAGCCCAAATAAATAAAATCAGAAATGCAAGAGAAGAGTTTACAATCAACACCACAAAAATACAAAGGATCATTAAGGAATAGTATGAACAATTATATGCCAACAAATTGGACAATCTAGAAGAAATGGATAAATTCCTAAAAACATACATCTTTTTAAGACTGAATCAAAAAGAATCAGACTCTGAATAGACTAATTACTAGTAATGATATTGAAACAGTAATTAAAAAACACCCCAAAAAAACAAAAGTTCAGAACAGACAGCTGCACAGGTGGATTTTACCAAACATTTAAAGAAGAATTAATACCTATCCTTGAAAAAATTGAAGAGAAAGGAACTCATTCTACATGGCCAGCATTATCTTAATACCAAAATCAGACAGGCACTACAAAAACATAAAATTGCAGGCCAATAACACTGATGAACATAGATGTAAAAATTAGCAACAAAATACTAGCAAATGAAATTCAACAATACAGTAAAAGTATTACATACAATGATCAAGTGGGATATATACCAGGAATGCAAGGATGGTTCAATATCCACAAATTAATTAACATGATACATGAATCAACAAAACCAAGCATAAAAATGACATGATCATCTCAATAGATGCAGAAAAAGCATCTGACAAAATTTAACATCTATTTATGAAAAAAATTTCAGTAAAGTAAGTATAGAGCGAACTTAGCATAACATAATAAAAGCTACATAACAACAAATTCATAGCTACAACTTACTCAGTGGTGAAAAGCTGGAAGCTTTTCCTCTAAAATCAGGAGCAAGACAAGAATGCCCACTCTCACCACTATTATTCAATATAGTATTGGAAGTCCTAGCTACAGCAGTCAGACAAGAAAAAGAAATATAAGGCATCCAAATTGTAAAGGAGGAAGTAAAACTGTTACTATATGCAGATGACATAATAACAAAAATCTGTCGCATTTCTATACACTAATAATGAATGATCAAGAGAAATTAAGAAAACAATCCTATTCACAACTGCATCAAAAATAATAAAATACTCAGGAATAAATTTAACCAAGGATGTAAAAGACCTGTACTCTGAAAACTTTTACAAACTTAAGAAATTAAAGAGGACACAAATAAATGAAAGGATATACCATGCTAATGAATTGGAAGAACTAATACCATTAAAATGTCCATACTAGTCCACCCGCTGTGGCTCACTGGTTGAGCAGTTGAGTGTCAACCCATGAATCAGGAGGTCATGGTTTGATTTCTGGTCAGGGCACATGCCCAGATTGCAGGCTCGATCCCTACTAGGGGGCGTGCAGGAGGCAGCTGATCAATGATTCTCTCTTATCATTAATGTTTCTATCTTTCCCTCCCTCTCCCTTCCTCTCTGAAATCAATAAAAAATATATTTTAACAAATTATAAATATAAACATTATCACTAATAAAGCTGAATTTATTTTTTAAAAAAAGAACAAAGCTGGAGATAACACATTCCCAGGTTTCAAACAATTTATAAAGCTACAATAACCAAACAGTATGGTACTACCACAAAAACAGACACAAAGATCAATGAAACAATAGAGAACCCAAAAATAAGTGGTGCTAAGAAAACTGGAAAGATGTGTGCAAAAGAAATTAAACTGCACCACTCTTTCATACCATATACAAAAATAAACTCAAATTGAACTAAACATTTTTTAAAAATATATTTTATTTATTTTTTACAGAGAGGAAGGGAGTGGGATAGAGAGTTAGAAAGATCAATCAGCTGCCGCCTGCATACCCCTTACTGGAGGATGTGCCAGCAACCAAGGTACATCCCTTTGAACGGAATCGAACCTGGGACCCTGCAGTCCACAAGCTGACACTCTATCCACTGAGCCAAACCGGTTAGAGATGAACTAAACATTTTTAAAAATATATTTTTATTGTTTTCAGAGAGGAAGGGAGAGGGAGAGAGAGATGAAAACATCAATGATGAGAGAGAATCGATTGGCTGCCTCCTGCACGCCCCCTACTGGGACCAAGCCCACAACCCAGGCATGTGCCCTTGACCAGAATTGAACCTGGGACCCTTCAGTCTGCAGGCCGCCACTCTATCCACTGAGCCAAACTGGCTAGGGCATCATTTATTTATGTTTATTGATTTTTTTTTTCTTTTAGAGAGAGAGAGAGGGAGAAAGACAGAAACATCAATTTGTTGTTCCACTTATTTATGCATTCACTGATTGATTCTTTTATGTGCCCTGACCAGAGATCAAACTTGAGTAACCTTGGTATATTGGGACAATGCTGTAACCAAATGAACTACCAGGCCAGGGACTGTACTAAAGATTTAAATATAAGACCTGAAATCATAAAACTTCCAGAAGAAAAGATAGGCAGTAAATTTCTACATAAGTCATAGTAATATCATTTTGGCTATGTCCTCTCTAGGAAGGGAAACAACAACAAAAATAAGCAAATGGGACTGCATCAAACTAAAAAGCTCCTGCCGAAGCCGGTTTGGCTCAGCAGGTAGAGCGTCGGCCTGCGGACTGAAGGGTCCCGGGTTCGATTCCGGTCAAGGGCATGTACGTTGGTTGCGGGCACATCCCCAGTAGGAGATGTGCAGGAGGCAGCTGGTCGATGTTTCTCTCTCATCGATGTTTCTAACTCTCTGTCCCTCTCCCTTCCTCTCTGTAAAAAATCAATAAAATATATATAAAAAAACAAAAAAAAAACTAAAAAGCTCCTGCTTTTTAGGATACCATCAATAAAACAAAAAGACAACCTATTAAATGACAGAATATATTTGTGCAAATGATATATCCAATAAGGGGTTAATATCCAAAATATAAAGAACTCATACAACTCAAGATAAAAAAATAAACACTCCGATCAAAAAATGGGAGAGAACATGAATAGAACATTTCTCCAAGGAAGACATACAAATGGCCAACCAACATGTAAAGATGCTCAACATCACTAATCATCAGGGAAATGCAAAGCAAAACCACAATGAGATACCAAATCACACCAGTCAGAATGGCTATTATCAAAAAAGTAAAAAAATAACAGGTGTTGGTGAGGACATTGAGATAAGGGAATCCTTGGTGCATTGTTGGTGGGAGTGTAAACTGGTGTAACCCCTACGTAAAAGAGTATGGAAATTACGCAAAAAACTAAAAACAGAAATACCCACATCACCCAGAAATTCCACTTCTGGGTATTTATCTGAAAAAATTCAAAACACTAATTAAAAAAGATAAATGCATCCTATGTTCACTGCAGCATTATTTACAATAGCCAAGATGCGGAAGCAACCTAGGTGTCCATGGAAAGAATAAAAAAGATGTGATACATATACAACGAAATATTCAACAATAAAAAAAAGAATGAAATCTTGCCATTTGTGACAAAATGGATGAACCTAGAGGTTACTATGCTAAGTGAAATTAAGTCAAAGTCAAATACCATATGACTTCACTTATATGGAGAATCTAAAAAAACAAATGAACAAACAAAACAAAAACAGACTCATAAAGATCAAACTGAGGGTTGCCAGAGCTGAGGGAGGTGGGGATAGGTGAAAAAAGTGAAGGTGAATATAGTCATAAATATTATAATTTTGCATAGTGATGGATGATTACTAGACTTCGTTTAGTGTGATGACATCATAAGGTATATAAATGTCAAATCACTGTATTGTAGACCTGAAACTAATATAACATTGTATACCAACTATACTTAAATAAATATAAATAAAATCAAAGGTTTATGCACACAGTCAAAAACTAAAAAGAAATTATATGTTGCTTATATGAGTATTGGGATTGTCAGTTGTTATTTTTGTCTTAAAAATACATTTATTGTTATATTTGTGCAACAAATAAAAAAACCCAAAAAAACCCAAAAGAATTATTCCACTTACTACACGGAGGTCTTCAATACGTTTTTCAAGAAGGACAGGTAAACCCTCTGGGAGAATAGGTACCACCTTGGGCATAACCTGAGAGGCGTAGGTTGGCTGGGTGGTGTTTCCATTCTCTCCCCCTGACTCAGAGAGGGGGCTACCATCAGAAGTAGCATCCAATAATCTGTCAAAATCAATATCATCTAGTATCTTTAGGGCACTTTCAGCTTCCTGAAACAGTTCATGTTCATTTGTGCTAACAAAAATGGGAAGGTCCGGATCAGCACTGTTCATGTTTAAGTCTGAGACATCATTTCCCAATGTTACAGCAGCGGAGGGGGGTTTATTCAAAGAGGCGCTCATTAAGTTCACTGAGACTTTAGGGTTAGACTCCTTCTCTAATGCATCCTTCTCTTTCTGAAATTTTCGTATCATGGCAGCTAGAGAAAGAGAATCTTTGTAACGTTTCTTCTTTTTTTCAGACTTGTGTGAATTCAGAGCTACAACTCTGTGAAGAAAAAAAGTAATCAGTTAGGCTACGTATGATTTTCAAGATTAAAGCCCCTTGTAAATAAGCAGGCACAAATTATCATTTGACAGGCAGGAAAGTAAATCACTTATCTATAATAATCTATAATAATAAAAGCATAATATGCTAATTAGACTGGATGTACTTCCGGACGTCCTTCAGGACAACCTTCCAGACGAAGCCGGGGCTGCAAGGGAAGCCTGGGTCGGCAGCCGGGAGAAGGGAGGCCTACTCTTGCACAAATTTCGTGCATCAGGTCTCTAGTTAAATTATAACAATAGCATCTTCATCATCATCATCTGGATTGTTGCTTATGAAAGGTAGATAAGTAAGTGAACATTAGAGTGAAGAAAATGAAAGGAATAAAGTCAACAGAAAAAAAATGAAACCAGCTCAGGTTAACTTACTATTCCTTTTGGACTGTTCACATTCTTTAGCACATCTATAAAGTAGTTACCTAAACAATTAACCAAGTAAAGAAATGTACTTCTGCTGAAAACAGTTGCTTTACAACCAGAGAAGCCCACCTTCAAATTTGTATCCCTGGAGGCTGTGCTACCAACTGCCAAAGAAATACAAAATCCTGTTTATCAATCTGTGAGCCTTCAACCATCACCATGCTCTCTATCTAGATCCCATTTTATCTGCTACTACCTTCTGGTCATTTTTCATTTTCCATTCCAGGAACAGCTGTGTGAGGCAATCAGCTAGATAAGAAATCTTTTCTAAATTCTATGGTTTATATGTTTCTAACGTGTACTTACAGAACCTAAAAGATTGTTAGAACCTTGAAGGTGGGCCCATGTTTCATTTACTCTTATATACACATACAACCAGAGGAGTGCCTGGTATACAATAGGTACTTAACAAATATTTACTCAATGAATAGATTATAAATTTGAGAAAATGATCTATTTATATAAAAGCCAAGCAACCAGAACGCCGGAAGGACCAGAACTGGTTGCTATGATGCGCACTGCAGCCAGCCAACTGGCCTGATGGGGGGGGGGGGGGCCCTCCCCCAGGCCAGATCTGGGGCAGGGCTGGCTGGCCAACCTCCCGCAGCCCCTCTCCCCAGCCAGCCCGATTGGTCTCCCCACCCCGATGGGGGTGGAGCCGCTGGCCAACCTCCCGTGGACCCTCCCCCCAGCCAGCCTGGCCCCGATTGGATGCCCCCACCCCGATCGGGGGCGGGGCCAGCCAGCCAACCTCCTGCGACCCCTCCCCCCAGCTGGCCCTGCCCCTGATCACCCTCCTACCCCGATTGGGGCAGGGCTAGCTGGACCCCACCCATGCACAAATTCGTGCACCGGGCCTCTAGTAAATTCAATAAAAAGCATTGTGTATAGTTTTTATTCCCAAAGAAGCTTACTTGTCCTATATAATAAAAGGCTAATATGCAGAATGACCGGTCGCTATGATGAGCACTGACCACCAGGGGGAGTGCCACTCAGCCAGAAGCCCTGAGCCAGGCTCACAGCTGGCAAGTGCAGCGGAGGTGGCGGGAGCCTCTTCTGCCTCTGGGGCAGTGCTAAGGATGTCCAACTGCCGGCTTAGGCCCACTCCCCTAAGCCATCAGTCAGACATCCCCCGAGGGCTCCTGGACTGTGAGGGAGCGCAGGCTGGGCTGAGGGATCCCCCACCCAGTGCATGAATTTCATGCACTGGGCCTCTAGTAAATAATAATCACTTAAAACAACCTTTAGTTACACACACACACACACACAGGGTGTCCCCCAAAAATGTATACACACTTTAACAGCTGATTTCTATTACATTTTGAAAATGAAATGTATTTTAATAAACACTACCTTTATAATTATTCAAAGTGTACATATGTTTTTTTGGGACATCCTACTGGGGATTGAGCCCACAACCCAGCCATGTGCCCTGACCAGAAATTGAACCTGCAACCTTTCAGTGCACAGGAAATGCCCAATCAACTGAGCCACAGGAGCCAGGGCTTAACAATTTCTTACTAACTCAAATGTCACTATAATCTCATGCTCAGGAGGGTATAAATACCTCCCTACATCAAATTTTTGGATATCAACAGCCCAAAATTCAGATGTACCTGCCCTGGTAAGGAGGGGAGAAATACCCAGCTTCTCAAGTTTCTGTACCTTAGTATTTTAAAAAAGCCATAGAGAGATAGGGGCAATTGGTAATTTTATGATTACATGGTACAAACATTTTATTCTTATGACTGATGTTTTCTGAGAAATTCTTCTTGGTTTTTAGAGGCAAAATCACATTAGCTAAAGTCACAAGCGTTAAGGATAGGTAAATAAAATAAATGACTGTTTTATATTAACACAATATAACTTGTTTACACATAGACTACTGCCAATCCTCAATCTCCAGGCATCTAAGGTTAGTTTTAGTACAAAAAGATTAAAATCATTTGTTCAATGTTATACCTTCTTTTCAAACTGATTCTTATTGGTAAAATGTTGTAATAAGCAAAATACTTAATGAACCAATTTCTAAATCTGATCTAATACACTGTGAGGCTCTACGGCAGGGGTGAGGAACCTTTTTTCTGCCAAGGGCCATTTGGATATTTATAACATTATTCATGGGCCATACAAAATTATCAACTTAAAAATTAGCCTGCTACTACATAAAATAAAGTTTTCAACACTTTATACAAACCCCTAAAAAAAATTAGCCTGCTATATTTGGCAGGGCCAGACCAAATAATTTTGAGGGCCTTAAACGGCCTGCAGGCCGGACGTTCTCCACCCCTGCTCTAAGATGACAAACCCTTCTACTTATTAATAAACTAGAGGCCCAGTGCACGAATTCGTGCACCAGTGGGGTCCCTCGGCCTGGCCTGTGTTGAGCAGCTGCCCCTTGGTGGTCAGTGTGCATCACAGAGACCAGTTGACCGGTTGTTTGGTCATTCAGTCACTTAGGCTTTTATATATATAGATAAAATATTATCAAAATATAAGTTAATAGGTCATTGGTATTCATAAATACTGTATTAAATTATACCCAGCTGAGCTACATTATTTAATGCTAAATATACCTTTCTAAAAGGAGAACAAGTCACACTGTGACAACAATTCTTTTATGTTTAATTTCACATACCCCAGTTGTTTGGGTACTTTTTTCCTTGGCTTCTTATCCTTTTCTCCTTCCTCTTTCCGCTTCCGCTTCTTTATCTCAATGCCGTCTTCTTTTATTTTAGGAATCTGCAAAATGATAAAAGAATGCATCACTTATCTAAGTATCAATGCTTTTCTCTGATGCTAGTGATTCAGCACCAAGGGCAGTGTTTTTTCTCAAATTTCAGTCTTCATTAATTTTTGAAAATGCAGATTTTGCCCGGCTGGTGTGGCTCAGTGGTTGAGAGTCTTGGTTTGATTCCTGGTCAGGTCACATGCCTGAGTTTTGGGCTCAATTCCCAGTAGGGGGTGTGCAGGAGGCAACCCATCAATGAATCTCTCTCATCATTGATGTTTCTATCTCTCTCTCTCTCTTTCTCCCCACACCCCTAAAGTCAATAAAACCATATAAAAAAGAAAATGCAGATTCTTGCGGTCCACAAGCACTCCCACCCCAGTTTAGATTCAATTATCTGTGTAGGTCCTTATAATCTGTATTTTTAACAAACATTTCGGTGATTTTGGTACATCTTTGCCACACTTCAAAGAACACTTATCTAAGGACACTCTCAATTTCCCAAATACAATATATATATTCTATAGAATTTGCTTTAAAAATTGTATCTTAGAAAACGTAATGGTTATTAAGTCATTTCTATACCAAGAATTAACATATATCCTGGAAATTTAACCATATCCCAGAAACAGATTATTAGACAACATATGTAGAGAGAAATGTTTAAAATATAGTTCTGTGATGTAAATATCACTTCCTCATATTTACATAATTTTACTTTAAAGCATGTAATTAACTATGGATTCATTAAAGAATGGTTAGCAATTTACTTTCCCTTCTAGTCACAGTGTAAAGCACAAGTGAAATTCAAAAAGCATATCTTATTAATTGAATGCTCTCATTATTGTTGCAATTTTGAATAAACTCACTTTGGATGGTTTGTGCTTTTGGTCATCTGTAATATCTTCTTCTTCAGTATCTGAAGCTTGGCGAAACTGTAGAGTGCCAGTGTTGATATAAAATCCTCCATATTTTGTTGTTAGAGAAGCAGGAACTAATTCATCATACTAGATTAAGAAAAAAAGTTTCATATATATCCTATTATCTTTAATTCTATAAATATGTCAAATAAATTCAATCACCATGTCAGCATCTTCCTTAAATCCTAACTGCAAAACTAACAGCAATGAGTATGCTTCTGGAATAAGTTTAGAAAAAGTTAGTATCTAGAATAAAAATGAGCTCTAATCATTCAGCATTTATTAGAAAGGCACTTCTGGAACAATAGAACAAATTCTAAATATATCATCTACTGAGAAAAATTTAAGGATCACTGCTACTATTTTTAATGACAATAATTCTGATGAGAAATTCAAACAAGTTAAAACAGATAACTAAAAGTCCAGGCAGCCCTAGCTCGTTTGGCTCAGTGGATGAAGCGTTGGCCTGTGGACCAAAGGGTCCCTGGTTCGATTCTGGTCAAGGGCACGAACCTCGAGTGCAGGATCCTCCTTGGCACAGGCCCTGGTCAGGTCTCTTACAGGAGACAACTGATCAATGTGTTTCCCTCACATCGATATTTCTGTCTGTCTTTCCCTCTCTCTTCCACTCTCTCTAAAAATCAATGGGAAAATATCCGCAAGCGAGGATTTTAAAATAAATAAATAAATAAATAAATAAAGTCCAGACAAATAATAAATTTCATTTCCTACTACATCAGTATATAATTTTATTCATAAGGAGATTATAAAAAAATAACAAGGTTAAGAAGAAAAACCACTATAAATGCATAAAATGTTTAAGAAAAGAAAAAAAGTAACAAAATTATTTCTTTTGTCTTAGCTCTAAGTTTCTAAGTGGAGAAAAAATTTTAAACGTTCAAAAGGAAAACAGCATGTACATGTTTTAAAGGGAAGCAGGAAAGGAACTGCCGAGTTCAGTAAGCACACGCTGGGGCCTAATGAGCTAGGCACTTTGCTTGGAGCAAGAGACTCAAATTGCCTAAATCAGACTGAAGGTCTGACCTAGAATATCCTTAAAGCTGATGTCCTCTAAATCTGAATTTTAAAGCTTATCATATCTCACTTGATGAAGATGGACAAAATGCAACCATTAAATGGTCAATCTTAACCAAATGAAGGCATTTATAGTGGGAGAGAAAAAAGGAACTACTTATCTAACAGAAACGAGATATCTGCTACCTGAAGTCTCCAGAACTCTACTTAAGGGTTCTTATTATATAACTAGTCTTTAAGGAAGTCAGATTTTTATTTTTATTTTTTTTTAAATATATGTTATTGATTTTTTACAGAGACTAAGGGAAAGGGATAGTTAGAAACATCGATGAGAGAGAAACATCGATCAGCTGCCTCCTGCACACTCCCTACTGGGGATGTGCCCGCAACCAAGGTACATGCCCTTGACCGGAATCGAACCCGGGACCCTTCAGTCTGCAGGCCGACACTCTATCCACTGAGCCAAACCAGTCAGGGCGGAAGTCAGATTTTTAAAGAAAGTTCTTTGCCACTGGCAAGAAATCTATACAACATACTAGTTACTATAAGAATATTAAGGTTAAGTACAAAAGTTCTGATTTTAACATGTGTCCTTTAAAATTATATGGAAAAGAAAAAAAATCCATGAAGTCCTTTCTTGTTGCTCCACTCCATGGGCCACATAAAGATCTATAGGTAAGACTTTCAGAAGGGGTCCAGTAATATCTGCAAGTAAAGGACTGATGGAAGGAGTAAAGGATTAAAAGTGAAGAGACTTTTATTTCATAATTACTTTGAAAATGTGTAATTAAGATAAATACACCTGTACTTTTGCTTACAGATACTTGTACACTGCTTTATCATGTACAATTCTTCTTCTTATACAGTTTCACTTGGTCTTCCTGACACCCTTGTGAGGTAAGGAAGACAAATATTTTCCTATTTGAAAACCAGATTCAGAGCAGTCAAGAACCTTGCCAGAGTAATTTCATTAGTTTATGGCAGAGTTACTGGCTGACTCCCCACCATCTAAGACACCAAGCAGCTTCTCACCTGGGAAACACCCTCATCACTAAGTTATCAAGCAGGTGGATGTGCTTAACATGTGTCTTCTGCAGTATTCTGCTGAGCTTTCTCTACCAGAGCACTCTTCAGGAGAACAAATTCTCTATGCAAATGTAATTTATTCTTTCGGGTAGAATGTGTTAAGATCCAATGGAACACTGAACTTGAGAATCAGAAGGCTTGGATTCAAATCCTTTGCCAATGATTAGTTATTGTGACCCAGAGCAAATCACTTAACATCAATATTTTGGAAATGTAAAACAAGAGGGAAGTTCTAGTGAAATTAAAAAGACAATCTAAATAAAAGTGTTACTCGTGTCTGGTATTATTATTTATTAATAATAAAAAAAATTTTCTTTCAGTCTTTTAAAAATTTGGCAGCATTTAAGTGTGAAACTAAAAATATCTTCAATGTCATTTATTTTCATGTATTTATAGCAATAAGTAGTACATGATTCTGAAAATTAATTATAACCAGATTATTTTCACTCTCTATCAAATAATATAAGAACAGTAAAAGCCTACTGGCAACATAATCAATGATAAGAACAGCGAATCATTTAGTTGGATCACACTGTTTTATGTTTGAATTATCTCATAAAAAGAACCAAATAATCTGTTAAAGACAACAATATACAATTACTTGTTTGTCATTAAACAACCTGAACTTTTGAGTTTGATTTTCTGTTATAAAACAGTGACATACCTTATTCTGTAATGTAAGTAATTATATAACTTTTATACAACTTATACCTACAAAATTTATCCTTATTTATTAAAGCTGTAGCTTTCAAATTTTCTTTACCACAACCAGGTGAAAAATACATTACACATCAACATCAAAATTCAGTGCACATGAACACACACATGCACATCAACAAAATCACAGAGCCGATCAGTGGTTTACCATGACAGCTCCTATTATTTTCTATCTCACTTTCTTTAAAAATGCTGGTCCCTCTCTAAATTGATATATAACCCAATTATGGACTGCAAAAGTCAGTTTGCAAAACAATTTATTTGAAAATTCTGAATACTACAAAAGGAGATATTTAAGATGCTATTTATGAAAGGCAAAACTATGGAGACAGTAAAAAGATTAGTGGTTGCCAGGGCATAGGGAGGCACAAATAGGCAGGGCAGAGATTTCTTAGGGCAGTGAAACTATTCTGTAAGGTACTATAATGGTGGATACTTGTCATTGTACATTTGTCAAAACCTACCAAGAGCGAACCCTGAAGTAAACTATGGACTTTGGGTGATGCTGTGTCAATATAGGTTCCTTGTAACTAATGTACCACTCTGGTGGGAGAGTGCTGATAATGGGGGAGGCTGTATATGTGTGAGGACAGGGAATATATGGGAAATCTCTGTACCTTTTGCTCAATTTTGCTGTGAACCTAAAATTGCTATTAAATTAAGTTTATTAATTTTAAAAAATGCTATTCATATAAGCCGCAGTACATGAAATGTCCATTTATATATGACTAAGTTCCTTCTTGGGTTATTTTGAATGCAGTCTGTTTTACATATAATGTTGGCTTTAATGCTTTTTTCATGCTTTACACTTTTCAGCATGTCATTATCTTATTGGAGTCTCAGAGTAATTCTGCTGGACAAGCCAATCATAGCAAAGTGGATGATGCTAAAAGACCTGCTCTGGGTCTATGGCAAATTAGAAACTGAGTCAGGTCTCGAATCTAGGACTTTTGACTTGAGTTCCAAATCAACGTCAAGACTCTTGACAATATGCTATGGCCTAACCTACTCAATGACAACCTCTACTCTAAAGGGTACTGTCAGTATTTTACTTCTACAAACCAGGCTGCCTGGTAGGTTAACCAGTTTATGTCAAGGCACCAACGTAACTTAGAAGTATGACAGGGTCTCCAGTATGTCTCATGCTGGAAACCCATCCTATCACTCTCTCCTACCACACCATATGCCTTGTGGTCATGTATGCAACCAAGCACTGTCATAACAGGAAAAAGACGTATTAATTTGTGGATAGTATAATAATCACTTCAGTGTCACTTTCTCTATATCCTACGTAATCATTGTGCACTGAAAAGAATATCATAACAACAACATTTAGACTACTCTAGTACACTGAGAAGATATACCTTACCTACCCAAAACATGACATACCCTCCTTCATTTGCTATGGGATCAATGGACTGCCATAGGCTTTAAATGCTCTCTTAAATTCCCTTCCTTTTTATAAGAGAAAGAGAGTTCCAGGGGAAAAGGCATAGGGCTTGATCGAAACAGGCTGGTAAAAGGCTGGCATTAAATTACTGCCATTGTAGTAAGTCTTGGCAGCAATAAAAAAATCAAAGTCTTGCCCTAACTGGTTTGGCTCAGTGGATGGAGCTTTGGCCTGTGGACTGAGGGGTCCCAGGTTCGATTCCGGTCAAGGGCATGTACCTTGGTTGCGGGCACATCCCGAGTAGTGGGTGTGCAGGAGGCAGCTGATTGATGTTTCTCTCTCATCGGTGTTTCAAACTCTCTATCCCTCTCCCTTCCTCTCTGTAAAAAATCAATAAAATATATTTTTTAAAAAAATAAAAGTCAAGTAAATTTTAAAGATGTCTCCAGATTAACTTTAACCCAGTAGCTCCAATTCTCAAGATCACATGATTCTTATATGGAAGTCATTTGAAAACACACCTGGCCCGCCCTGGCCGGTTTGGCTCAGCGGATGGAGCGTCGGCCTGCGGACTCAAGGGTCCCAGGTTCAATTCCCATCAAGGGCATGTACCTTGGTTGCGGGCACGTCCCCGGTGGGGAGTGTGCAGGAGGCAGCTGATTGATGTTTCTCTCTCATCGATGTTTCTAACTCTCTATCCCTCTCCCTTCCTCTCTGTAAAAAATCAATAAAATATATTAAAAAAAAAAAAAGAAAACACACCTGGCCCAAGTTTGGGAATATCAATAAAAATTCAAGATATAAATACCCTTTGATCAATAAATTCCACTGCTAGATATTTATCCTACGCATATATTTGCACTCTATAATTACCTTACATACATATTTACTCAAGTACACAAAGTGTACACAGATGCTCAATTATTTATAGGTGTATAAAACTAGAAACATTTTAAATGTATATCAACAGGGTATTAGTTTGTAAAAACATTCACTGAACTATTTTACTTACTTTACCTTACCCTTGACTCCTACTATTCCAGACAAATAATTACTGCTATATTAAAGATGCATTACTCACAGCCTCTGAGTTATCAATAAATGGATCTGTCTCATCATAGCCAAAGCCTATATCAATTAAATCTTGTAGCCGATCCTTCCGGTGTTTACGGGGTTTCCCACCCTGCAAAGAACAAATATGTTAGACTGATTCAGTACTCATGCTATTTCCATAAAGTTGAAAAATACATGTTGGAAGAATCCCAGATAATTTCTGTAGGCAATCTCCCCTCCAGGAGGTTGAATTTAAGTCCTCTGACGTCTTGAAAGTAAGTTGTGCTTAGGAACTTGCTCCCAAGGAGCAGAGTATGAAAAAGAGCAGCCAAAGTAACCTTACAGTAAATAACCTGGCCACCATTACCTCAGCCAGGTGATCAAGGTCAACATCAACAATGATAAGCCATGTTTATAGTATATACCCTTGACATCATGTGATAAAAATGGCACTTTACCTTTGTGCTTTCTCACAAAAGCCTATAATCCCAGTTATGGGTTAACAATGAGAAAAGCATCATGACAAACTAAAACATGAGAAAAACATCAAACAAACTAATTTGAGAAATATTCTATAAATAACTGACCAGTATTCCTCAAAGCTGTCAAGATTATAAAAAACAAGGAAACCCCTATGTGGTTTGGCTCAGTGGATAGAGCATTGGCCTGCAGACTGAAGGGTCCCAGGTTCAATTCCCAGTCAGGGTACATGCCCGGGTTGCAGGTGATCCCCAGTATGGTGCATGCAGGAGGCAGCTGATCAATGATTCTCTCTCATCATTGATGTTTCTACCTCTCTCTCCCTCTCCCTTCCTCTCTGAAATCAATAATAAAAAACCCCACAAAGAAAATATGAAAAACTGTCACAGTCTAGGTGAGCCTCAAGAGACATAATGACTAAGTGTGCTGCTGTACTCTGGATGGTGTCCAAAAAAACTAACCAATGTTGGTTTGTTAAGGTAACAAATGTACTATACAGCTGTAAGTTGTTTTCGGGAAGAGTGGGTAAGGACTATACAGGAATTCTTTGTATTAGCTTTGCAACTTTCCAATAAACCAAAATACTCTTATTTTTAAAACTGACATAGAATTAATTATACACATAGACATACAAGAAAATAAAAAAAAAAAGAGTACATGCAAAAACTGGTGAAATTTGAATAAGGTCTGTATTACAGTTAATTGTATTGTGCCAGTGTCAATTTCCTAGTTTTGATAACTCTACTTACATAAAAGATATTACTACTGGGAGAAACTGGATGATGGGTATAAGGGACCTCTCTGCACTATTATCTGCAGCTTCTTGTGAGTCTATTATAATTCTTTCCAAATAAAATTTTTTTAAAAAGTGAAACAGCCAGGCTGGTGTTGCTCGGTGGTTTGAGCGTCAACCCATGAACCAGAGGCCATGGTTCAATTCCTGGTCAGGACACATGCTGTGGTTTTGGGTTTGATCCCCAGTAGGGCGCATGCAGGAGGCAGCCGATCAATGATTCTCTCTCCATCATTGATGTTTCTATCCCACTCTCTCTCTCCCTTCCTCTCTGACATCAATAAAAAATATTATTATTTTTTTTTAAAAAGAACTTCTGCTACAGAAAGCAACATGTTAAATGCCAGAAGGAATTTAAGTTTTGTCCTCAAGGAATTTAAAATGAGATAATCTACTCAACAAATTTACTGAGCACCTATCAAGTGCCAGACTTCATGGATTTAATAGTACCGAGGAGAGGAGAAAAAATAAACAATTATTTGTGATAAATGGTAGAAAGAAAAATGTAAATGGTACTGAGATGTTTTTAACAGAGGACCTAATAGGAAGAATATAAAAACTCACAGACAAAAACTAATATTTGTGTGCAGACAAGGATGAGTGGAAGTACCCACTTGTAGAGGCCATTGAAAAGATTAGATCAGGGAAGTAACCTGACAAGACTAGTGCTTAACAAAATCACTCTGACTATCGTGATGGGGAATAAAAACAGTGGGGAAGAGACCAGTTAGGAAGGAAAAACATGCAGATATTTATAAGAAAGTCACAAGTTAAAGGGGCATAAAATCATATTTAAGTATCAATGATGATGATGATAGTTACCATTCACTGAATGCTAATTTGCATTAGTACCTATAACTATCCATTATTTCACATTTGACAAATGGAGAAAACTAAAGCTTGGAAAGGATAAATAACTTGTCTAGGCTCATACAGAAAGTAACAGAGCCAATCTTCAAATTCATGACTCTCTAACTCGAAAGTGCCATTCTATTCAAAGGCCTATCACAGAAGTTGTAGAACCCCTGAGGTCTGTCTTTTTTCCACTCAGAGTCAGCCTATACTCCATACCCAAACTGCAAGCCATCCCCACTGTCACTCGTCTATAAATTAACTTCTCCCACTTGATGCTCTCATTTTATTCATTCTATTTCCCTGCCTTAAAACTTTATTATTCGCTAAAATTAAAAAGGCTGGTAATACCAAGTGTTAACAAGAGGAGGAATTAAAACACTCTTACACAGCTGGTGCAAAATGATACAGCCATTTTGAGTCTGTTTTTGTTTTGTTACTTCCTTATTCTGTTCTTTAGACTCCACATATAAGTGAAATCATATGGTATTTGTCTTCCTTTGTCTGACTTATTTATTTCACTTAGCATAATACTCTCTAGGTCCATCCATAATAAGATTCCACTCCTTTTTATAGTCAAGTCAAGTAATAGGTATTCCATTATATATATGTACCCAGAGCAGCCCTAATCATAGCATCCAAAAACCAAAGACAACCCAACACCCATCATCCAGTGAATGGATCTGGATTACTACGCAACCAAAGAAAAAGGAACTACTAATACATGCAACACATGGATGAATTTCAGAAGCATTATGCTAAGTGAAAGAAGCATAAGATCATAAGATTCCATTTACAGGAAATTCTAGAAAAGGCAAAAAAAAAAAATTGCAAAAACCTGGAGACAGGAGGTAGATCAGAGGTTGCCAGAGGTCAGGGCTGGAGGGAGAGGATTATATGTAGAGCAATAAAAGGGAACTTTCTGGGGTGAAGAAATTGTTCTATATCATGATTGTGGCAGTAGTTAGAGTATGTGTGCACTTGCCAAAACTCATCAAACTGCACATTTAAAATGGATAAATTGTATCTATTTTAATTATATTTCAATAATGCTGATTTTTAAAACCCCTTGTGATTATTTCTACTTCAACGCTCTCCCTCTACAAAGTTTTATTCATATGATTATTCACACCCACAGCTTTCTTTCCATTCTGCCATGGCTATAATGCTGGCTATTATTTTTCACTTAAATGTAATGACTGCCTAATTAGCCTCTCCTCCCTTATCCTCAATTTACCCTACATAATATCACTTAATTAATATTTCTAAAATAACACTTCATATCATTCCCCTGCTCAAAATACTTTAGAAGCAATCTACCTATTATAAGCTAAATCTAAAACCCTTACTATGCCATTAATAAAATGTTTTCTACATGTTGACTCAAAACTAACTTCCCAATTTTTTTCTTAAAATTTTCCATCTTAAACACTTTGATCCATTCAATCTATCCACTCAGCCAAACACATTGCTTATCTTTCCTCATTCTTTCCCCTTATTTGCAATAATCTCTTAATCCTCTTTAAATTCTCCCACCTTCACAGCTCAACCCAAGTTTTAAATCCTTTCTCCTTGGTGCTTTCAACTTAAATCACAATGATCTTTTTTTGCTGTCCTAACATATTTTTTTGTTTAGGCACTAGCTGCCTATGAGATTGACCTAGGGAAAACTAAAAATCCAACAACATAAAACCCAAATAGTTTCTATTGTAATAGGCAGAATCAGCCATATGCAGAAGTACAAATAACTTATGTATTAATTGGAAATTTAGGAACATTTAAGTCTAGTCAAGGAAACCAGCAGTTACCACAGGAAACATTAGTTGTTTTTAATAGTTCTGAGACTATAATAATCTAATATATGCAGAAAATGGTTAAATAAGTAAATGAGTCTAATCGAGCGGTTCTCAACCTGTGGGTCTTGACCCCTTTGGCGGTCAAACAACCTTTTCACAGGGGTCGCCTAAGACCATCCTGCATATCAGATATTTACATTATGATTCATAACAGTAGCAACATTACAGTTATGAAGTAGCAACGAAAATAATTTTATGGTTGGGTCACAACATGAGGAACTGTATTTAAAGGGCCAGAAGGTTGAGAACCACTGGTCTAATCAATGACAGTAAACAAAATGTCTAGAGCAGCCGTGGGCAAACTACGGCCCGCCGGATCCGGCCCATTTGAAATGAATAAAACTAAAAAAAAAAAAAAAAGACCGTACCCTTTTATGTAATGATGTTTACTTTGAATTTATATTAGTTCACACAAACACTCCATCCATGCTTTTGTTCCGGCCCTCCGGTCCAGTTTAAGAACCCATTGTGGCCCTCGAGTCAAAAAGTTTGCCCACCCCTGGTCTAGAGCTTTACTTAATTATAACTGTATTAATCTCAAAAAGGATCATACAAACTTAAGATCTTTACTAAGTATTTTATCAATTATAGTACCATAACAATGATGAAGGTATAAATTGTACATACTATGAAACATCCATTCAATGTAATAGTCATTTTAAAACATGGTTGCCCTGAAAAAAAAGAAAATGGCTGGTTTGGCTCAGTGGATAGTGCGTTGGCCTTCGGACTGAAGGTCAAGGGCACATGCCTGGTTGTGGGCTCAATCCCCAGTAGGGGACATGAGGAGGCAGCCAATCAATGATTCTCTCTCATCATTGATGTTTCTACCTCTCTCCCCCTGTCCCTTCCTCTCTGAAATCAATAAAAATATATTTAACAGAACAAACAAAAAAACATGGTTGCCCTGGCCAGTGCTGCTGTGGCAGTGTCAGCCCACACAGAATGGTTGCAGGTTTGATTCCCTGTCAAGGGCACTTACCTGGGGTACAGAGGCAACTAACTGATTATGTCTCTCTCATCAATATTTCTTTCTCCCCCCACCCATCCCTTTCACTCTCTAAAAATCAATGGAAGATTAAAAATGGCAGGGGAGTAAATGGATGCTGCACCAACATGCTCCCAGGAACAAACTGCAATTACAACTAAAATAAAGAAAGACTTCCTGAATAATCAACTGAAGACTCGTTTGAGAGAACCCTGATAACCGAGGACCGAAAGTGGAGACCACAATAGAGAATGGTAGGAGGAGCAGAGGCATGAAAGGGCTGGCCAGACTTCCACATACAGCAACTGAAGTTCGGAGAGATATCTCAGCTGTGGGGGGTTGCCATGGAGAACTCTGGGGTCTAACCCCCAAGCTGGGTCCCCCACCAGAGAACAACAGAACTGAGAAGGGTACCCACATAACATCTGGCTGTGAAAAGCAGTGGGGTTGTTGCCTACAGAGAGATGGCTGGAAATGCAGGCACCCTCTTAAAGGGCCATTACACGAAATTCCGTGTGCAGCCACTCACCTTGTGCTCCGACAGAGGGAGGGCAGAGAGGAGTGGAGCTGTGTGAGCATAAGTCAGGATTGGGGCTCTGGGGTAAGAGCTCACAAGGCAGACACCCCAGTTTCCTGTGAGGTCATCTTTCTCACACAGATATTTGCTATACAGGGTGGATCCAGAGACATGGAAGTATGGAACAGAGTGTGGAATCTCAGAGGGAAGGCAGGGGAGGGTGGGTGGGTGGGAGGTAATCAAAGACCTTGTATACATATATGCATAAGCCATGAACACAGACAATAGGGTGGCGAAAGCGAGGGGTGGGGGCGAGCTGGAGGGGGGCAAAGAGGGAAAAGGGGGACATATGTAATACTTCCAACAATAAAGATTTAAAATAATAATCCTATATAATAAAAGCCTAATATGCTAAGTGTCTGATCATTCGACCAGTTGTTATGATGCGCACTGACCACCAGGGGGCAGATGCTCCAACCAGCAGGTTAGCTTGCTACTGGGGTCTGGCCTATCTGGACTGGGTGAGATGGGCCGGACACGCCCTGGAGCCCTCCCATGGTCCCTCCCCAGCCCCAATCGTGCACTGGTGGGGTCCCTTGGCCTGGCCTACGCCCTCTCGCAATCCAGGACCCCGTGGAGGATGTTGGAGAGCCAGTTTCAGCCTGATCTCCGCAGGCCAGGCCAAGGGACCCCACCAGTGCACGAATCTGTGCACCGGGCCTCTAGCATATATATAAAATGCTCAAAGAATCATAATAAGCAGATAACTATGGTTATTAGCAATGAAAAAGGATATAATTGGAGACAGTGGTAAAGAAAAACTTTGGCTTAATATATATTACTTAAATTTTTTTTTAATAACAGGAATGTATTCATGTGTTACTCAGGTAATTAAAAGAAATTTTTAGGTGCAAGAGAGCATATATGTAAGCACACATGCATTTTAAAAAGTTCTGGAAGGATAATCATCAAGCCATTAAGAGTGGTTATGCCGCCCTGGCCGGTTTGGCTCAGTGGATAGAGCAGGGGTGGGCAAACTTTTTGACTTGAGGGCCACAATGGGTTCTTAAACTGGACCGGAGGGCCGGAACAAAAGCATGGATGGAGTGTTTGTGTGAACTAATATAAATTCAAAGTAAACATCATTACATAAAAGGGTACGGTCTTTTTTTTTTTTTTTTTTAGTTTTATTAATTTCAAACGGGCCGGATTCGGCCCGCGGGCCGTAGTTTGCCCACGGCTGGGATAGAGAGTCGGCCTGTGGACTCAAGAGTCCTAGGTTCGATTCCAGTCAAGGGCATGTACCTTGGTTGCAGGCACATACCCAGTAGGGAGTGTGCAGGAGGCAGCTGATCAATGTTTCTCTCTCATTGATGTTTCTAACTCTCTATTCCTCTCCCTTCCTCTCTGTAAAAAAATGAATAAAATGTATTTAAAAAAAAAAAAAGAGTGGTTATGCCTAGCAATGGATTTATACATGATTAGGGGATTTTTATTTTCTTCTCTGTTTATCTGTATTTATACATTCTTTACAATGAACAAAATATTTTAAATATATAAATGTTTACATACACATAGCTGTCTGGGAAAAAAACCTCAAACAGCAATTATCTCTGAGGAGGAAACCAGTTGGCTGGGGTAGAGAGAAGATTTACTTTTCATATTATCTTTTGAAGTTTTATTAAGTACATATATTACCCATTCAAGAAATTTTATTTTCTTAGGTTTGGTCCATCACATGTTCAACAGCATTCAGTTATTGACTGCAATCCCACTGTGGGCAAAGAGCTTTGGATAACCTATATTTGACACACCCATGCCTTAACAGCTCTTCCTTAAATCCCTTTCCAATAGCCAGGGTTACAGTCTTATCTCTACCTATTAATGGCTTTCAGGCACATCCAGTTACCTCCTTCAACATAGAGGCCACCGGTTTTCTGACCTCAGTTTACTTTTCTTCAGCTTCTGTCCTACCTTGGAAAAACTTCTCCCCTGCCTGTCTCCTGCCTTCCACCTCCCCTTTTATATTCTCCAACTTCAGTTCTCTAGTTCCCCAATTATGCCAAGTCAGTGACATGCAAATGGTATAAACTGGAACCAAACTTCTGACAGTTGCAAAAAGGGCACAAACCAGTTAATTCATAAATATTAACATTACACCAAAGTAACTCAAAATAGATTGGCAAAGGATTATTTTATAGTGTCTTCCCTACCACTTATTATGAAGTGCCTTTTCAGCATCCTTAACAAGAATATTCCTTGCAGCAGAATCAAAGTCTTACTTGATAAATTCTCTGGATCTCTGTGGTGGATGTTAACAGTTTACATAATAAATACATCTTATAAAAATATAAAGCCCTTGCCAAAACCGGTTTGGCTCAGTGGATAGAGCGTCGGCCTGCGGACTGAAGGGTCCCAGGTTCGATTCCGGTCGGGGGCATGTACCTGGGTTGCGGGCACATCCCCAGTGGGAGATGTGCAGGAGGCAGCTGATCGATGTTTCTCTCTCATCGATGTTTCTAGCTCTCTATCTCTCTCCCTTCCTCCCTGTAATAAATCAATAAAATATATTAAAAAATATATATATATAAAGCCCTAACTTGTTTGGCTCAGTGGATAGAGTACCGGCCTGCGGACTGAAGGGTTCCAGGTTCGATTCCGGTCAAGGGCATGTACCTTGGTTGTGGGCACATCACCAGTAGGAGGTGTGCAGGAGGCAGCTGATCAATGTTTCTCTCATTGATGTTTCTAACTCTCTATCCCTCTCCCTTCCTCTCTGTAAAAAGTAAATAAAATATATTTAAAACTATATCTATAGAAAATGTACTAGAGGCCCGGTGCACGAAATTTGTGCACAGGTAGGTCCCTAAGCCTGGCCTGCGATCAGGGCCTATCAGGTTCCCTGCCTCTTGTTCCCTCAGCGCCCTGCCATCACATGTCATAGCAAGCGATCGAACTCCCATTCTCCCAAACTCCTGAGAGGACACTTTGCATATTAACCTTTTATATATAGAGATTTTCCACATTAAAAAAAAAACCCTTAAATTTTTGCTACATCTAAAATGAAGGAACCCCTTTAAGATTATTCCCCTAGGGTATTAGCTGACTATGACTCAGAAGAAAATTACTTACTGAGTCATTAGTACCTGCTTAACTTGATATTCAGTGTTTCAAGCCAATGCAGTCTGATTACACTGTAACACTAAGCTGGAAAACATATAAATAAACAAGATATTCTTGGTACAGGACCCCTTATTGCCTCCAGGAAATAAGAAATCTAATTAATAACCAACATCCATTTATCACCTATGGAAGACAGATCAAGCATGACACTAATTGCTAAGATTCCAGTCTTACAATTGAGAAGAAAATATCCCCTGGTCACAAGGCTTCCCTATTTGTCCCAGTCATGTCACAACCTAATCTTTCTCCACCTCTGCGGATTTTCTTAACCTACCAACAAGAAATAGTAGAGATTTAAATAAATGGAAAGAGAGCTAAGAGCCGATTTCACAGCCCAGAAATAGTAACACCCAGATTTCTATAATCACCACTTATGGATACAGGGCCTTCCCCCCAGATACCCTAAAACTGCTGATTCTCAATTGCTCCTAAGGGATTTAAGGAAGTTGAAGAGAGTTATTCAGCTCAAAGAGGCCAAGGAATTAAAAGAGCAAGTCATGACAAGTGGTTACAATCAATAACTGCAATAAAGAAACTATTATTTGAGTTGAGAATTCTTTCTTGTCCTTTTTAACATCCCCCTTTAAGTTTGTTTTAAAATGTTATTATATTTTTATTGTATACATAATATCATACTGTTGTTGGTCTATAGAAACTAACACTGTTACTTGTGCTTTGTAAGTAGAATTTATTTTGCTGGTGTGGTAAGAAGTTTGCCCAAACTGCTTTACCTGAAGCCCTTCCAAGTTGATCCTTAGTGAGCAGACACAACATAAGGTCAAAACAAACAGGAAAACCAGTCAAGGAAATTCCCAAAAAAGTTGTAACCCCTTAGCAAGTGTGAATGATCAACTAATAATGTGAGTAAATGATAGAATTCTTAAAACTCCCAGAAAGAAAAAAAAAAAAAAACTCCCAGAAAGAGTGCATAAGCGCTTTATAACACCCACTTGTGTCAGTCCCATATTTGTTGACATTAAAAAAAAATCCATAATTATTATGGACTTTTATTATTATAAAAATTTATAATTATTTTAAGTATAAAAATATATATCCTTTCCACTCAGTTGAGTGGTACTTACTATAAAGAAGTCACTCATTGGAAATTATATAGTTATTTTAAGATATTACCATTCTTTAAAACCTCTCTGACCTGGCTGGTGTGGTTCAGTGGTTGATGTCAACCTATAAACTAGGTCACAGTTTGATTCCCAGTCAGGGCACATGCCCAGATTGCAGGCTCAATCCCCAGTAGGGAGCGTACAGGAGACAGCTGATCAATGAGTCTTTCTTATCATTCATATCTCTCTCTCTCCCCTTTCCTCTCTGAAATAAATAAAAATATACTAAAAATATATTTTAAAAAACAAACAACAACAAAAACCTCTCTGGACAAAGTCTGTTGTTTTTTTTAAAATATTTTTTTATTGGCTTCAGAGAGGAAGGGAGAGGGAGAGATAGAAACATCAATGATGAGAGAGAATCACTGATCAGCTGCCTCCTGCACATCCCCTACTGGGGATTGAGCCCACAACCTGGGCATGTGCCCTTCACCGGAACTGAACCCGGGACACTTCAGTCTGTAGGCTGACATTCTATTCACTGAGCCAAACCAGCTAGGGCTGGACAGTCAGTTTTAAAAGACAAAAGACACACACACACACACACACACACACACACACACACACACACACTTGAGACTTTTTAAGAATATACTAGTGACCCGGTGCACGGATTTGTGTACATTGAAAGGAAATTAATTAGAAGGTGGCTGGCGGGGTGGGACTGGGCGAGAAGGGCTGGACATGCCCTGGAGCCAACCTCCTGCGGTCCCTCCCAGGCTGGCCACACCTGGGGTGGCGCTGTGGCTCAAAAGGCATCTGTGGAGTGAGCGGGGTCCCTCAGCCTGACCTGTGGGGACCGGGCTCAAACCAGCTGACATCACACAAGGGGTCCCGGAGTGCAAAAGGGCACTCTGCAAAGTTGCTGTCGTACAGGGTGTGGAACACAAATGCAAGTGTGCAGTAAACCAGATTCGGGGCCGACAGTGCCCCAGCAACAACATAACCCATGGCCGAAGATGGAAGCACGCGGCCCTGCGAGGAATCGGGCTCCCTCCTCTTTGGTTTTGGGGTGCATCACTGCATTGAGCATCTGACCCCTGGTGGTCAGTGCACATCACAGCAACCAGTTGGATGGAGGGAGGGACACTTAGCATATTAGCCTTTTATATAGAGAGAAATTTTGTTTTTTTAGTAAAAACATTGTTACCTCCATTTGATCAACTTTTATTTATAAGATTATTCAGAAATTACTCTCATACCATCAAATATCTTATCTTTCCTTTAAAATAAATATGAAGCTACTAGACTCTGAAAGTCCAAAATCACATAGAATTAAACATCAAAGGTGGTATTCAAAGTCTACGCAGTATAGTAAGTAGATTTTAAAGTCATAATGTGATTTCATAAATACTAATAAATGCCTGGCAGAATACATATCTTCCTATTCAGAGAGTCATTCAGATTCAAATAGTCTTAACTCAAGCCCTGCTAGGCACCAAGTATTGTGCTACACACTTTCATTTAGATTGCTGAATTTATATCCAATTCTAGGATAGCATGACCTTTCAAGATGGCTGGGTAACAGAGTGAGGGAAAAAAAAAACCACAAAAAGAAATCTCCCAACCATCTGCCCTAGAAGGCTTAGAAACAAATCTACACCCATCAAACTCAACCTCATTCCCTGTTCAAGAATATACATGGCCCCAGAAAAAGCAAACTCAACCTAGAAACTATCTAAAAACTGAATTGGAAACTAGGATATTTAGCCTAAATATTTGGAGCCTTAAAACTGAGAATAAGACCTGGCCAGTGTGGCTCAGTGGTTGAGCATCGACTCATGAATCAGGAGGTCAAAGGTTCACTCTCATCAGTGATGTTTCTATCTCTTTCCCTCTTCCTTCCTCTCTCTGAAATCAATAAAAATAAACATAAAACAAAACTATATATAAAAAACCAACAACAAACAAAACAAAAAACTGTCAACAAGGAAGGCAGGGGGCCTATTTAAACTGTATCCTGCTTCCCTCCTACAGTAACCAATACAAATTTGGAGCCCATCGAGATGTCAAAAGTTGGACCTAGTAATTTAATAAGATTTATGTACAACAATCAATTTAGTAATCACTAGGTCATAATACCCCTTCCCCCCAATCCCCAAAAATTTAGCAATCGATGCTGACTATGCACTGCCACATCACCTAAAGAGCAACACAACAGGAAATAGGACATAGGCAATATAGGTCAGAACAGGAAAAGAAAACCACAAACTATTCAATACTGGGTGCTCCTCTAACAAGTTTCTACTCCCTGTAATTTCTGTTACCACTGCGTTTCAACTACTGTCTCAATCCTTCTACCCCAAGCAACTGCCACAAGAGAAAGGACACATCCTATCTAGGTTATCCTTCCCTTCTCCCTTAAGTGGTAGCCTACTCCACTTCATGCAATTCCTCTCCAGCACAAGCAACAGCTACACATGTGAGATACCACAAAAAGCCCATAAACTTGACACTCGGGTCTTCCTCCAACCACAGCATTCACTAACATCACCAGTTATCTTTGCCCAAATCTGGAAACTCCCAATTGAATTTAACTTGTTCAGTTCTCTGAAACTTCTTACAAACACACTCTCCTCCACAATGGAAATGGCATATCCTCCCACATATATCACCAAGCACTCTGCTCACAGAGGAAAAAAGGCAAAATGTAAAAGTAGATGGACTGGTGAGTTAAATATATTAGGAAAAAAATAGTAAAGCAAGTTCACCAACATCTCAAACCAGGCTTTGAGAAATGACCCACAGCTGAATTGTGTTTGGCCCAGTAGGTGTTCTAATTAGAAACCAACATTTAAAAGAAAAAGAGGTTCTTTCAACATTAAAGTTAAAAACATAAATAAAAATAGCCCAGCCGGCATGGCTCAGTGGTTGAGCATCGACCTATGAACCATGGTTCATAGGGCATATGCCTGGTTTGCAGGCTAGATCCCCATTGTGGAGCATGCAGAGGCAACCGATCAATGCTCTCTCATCATTGATGTTTCTATCTCTCTCTTCCTCTCCCTTCCTCTCTAAAATCAATATTTTAAAAATAAAGTAAATAAATAAATAAGAAATGTTAAAGAGATTATCTTGGGGTGGTGAATACACGATACAATATACAGATGTATTAAAGAATTGTACACCTGGAACATATAAAATTTTATTAACAAATGTCACCCCAATAAATTCAGTAAAAACATAATAAATAAATAAACAAACAAATGAGATATAGAGGAACCTAAGCCCAAGTTCCTGCAGAGTAACAAAGGGATGGAGCTGAGTAGCAGCTGGTCCTTAGATGGGGCACGTGCTATCTGCTATTTCTGACAATTGCCCACATTTATTATCCATCTGGCCTACTTCACTGATTGAGCAGCAAAAATCATGGGGACATGAGAATTTGCTACTCCTAACCTATAGGACAGTAAACCAAGTCAATAAAGATTTTTGTTTGCTGTTTAAGAGTGATCTTTTGTGAGCACCTACACTGGACAAGTTATCTTCTCCCAGGTCACTTTTAGTGTGATGATTTTCTTAAAAGGTTCCAAATAATTTGTTGTGGTCTTTCAGAAGACCACAATAGTTAAGAAAAATCAGTTAAAAGTGACTGAAAGGCCATTTGGAATAGAATGCCTGAACTAAAAGATCAAAATCAGTGGGGTATTCAATTAACAGAGGTTAAAATCCCATAGATGCTTATGTTAAAAAGCATTTATGACATATACAGAATAAAAGAGTAGTTCTTCACAAGAGTGATATGTTTACATGACTAAAAAGTATTTCACAGTTAGAAAGCACTTCCAATACTTCACATACTAATATTCTTTTTTTGTTTGTTTGTTAATCCTCACCCAAGGATATTTTTCCATTAATTTTTAGAGAGAGTGGAAGGGAGAGGTAGAGACAGCGAGAGAAACACTGATGTGAGAGAGACACATCAATTGGTTGCTTCCCGCACGTGCCCCAACCAGGGCTGGGTATTGAGCTTGCAACCAAGGTACGTCCTTGACTGGAATCAAACCTGGGACCCGGCAGTCCATAGGCCAACACTCTATCCACTGAGCCAAACCAGCTAGAGCTAATATTCTAATTTTAATCTGATGTTGATAAAACCCTTGTGCTGTAAGGTTGGCTAGGCAGATCTTATTGCCCCTCACAGATAGCAAAGTATAAAAAAGACAAGAGCCTTCACTAAGGTCACCCTAGTTAATATGGCATAGATAGGCTCAGAATCCAGTTGTGTTAACTCGTAAGTCCTGTGGCTCCTTCCATTACAATACACTGCCTCTACTGTCTCTCATCTACTACTGTCCTACAAAGGGTAGAAAAGCTATTCAGGGATTACAGAGAAACGTGGTTCAACAGGAGACTGGAAGTATCCATTCAATGACTCTGCACCAAAGTCTACAAAATTCATTCTGATTTCAAGAACAGAACTGGCCCTTCACTCACTTTCAGATCCCCAAAGGAAAGTCATTCATTTCTATGGAACTGCTTGGCACTGCATTTGTATATCATACATATCTCTTGTCTTACCAATTATTTTGAAAGATTTTCCAGGAGACTGTTATGCTGCATTTTGCGTCCAGTGTAAATGCTCAATACTTCATTATTTATACACAAAATTTAATAAATAACTCATCTTTCATTTCAAGAAACAAAGGCTAGAAACAGCCTTCATTAATTTTCAGATATAATGACAAAGACATCTAAATTGTAATATGAAGGAAACAAAAATAAGAAAAGGTAGCTAGGGATACAAGTTTTGTGTTTATAAACCTTAAAGAATTAAGCCCTCTTTTTTCTCATCAGCTGAAAAAATAATTAGAAAAAGAAAATCTAACTTTAGAGGGTTAACATGATTTTACATATAATATTTAAAATATTTTTTTTTACTTAAAAATATAAAAATACATATAGACATCTGAATTTGCTACCCCTAAGCACCAATAAAAATCTTTGTTTTAGCTTAATGATTTTCGTGTTTTTAATCCTCACCCAAGGATATATTTAGTGATTTTAGAGAGAAAGGAGGGAGAAAGAGAAACATCAATTGGTTACCTCCTCTACGTGCCCTTTTAGGTTTATGCACATAAAGCCTTCATGAGGCATGGCATCTTATTTATTTATTTATTTATTTTTGTTAATCCTCACCATTTAAAAAAATTTTTTTATTGCTTTCAGAGAAGAAGGGGCAGGGAGAGATAGAGAAACATCAACGATGAATCATTGATTGGCTGTGAGGAAAGGCATTTTAAATCTTTACTTAGAATGAAAATCAGCTCTAGCCAGTTTGGCTCAATGGCTAGAGTGTCAGCCTGCAGACTGAAGGGTCCCAGGTTCGGTTCCGGTCAAGGGCACATGCCCAGGTTGCGGGCTCGATCCCCAGTAGGGAGCCTGCAGGAGGCAGCCAATCAATGATTCTCTCTTATCATTGACTAGAGGCCCTTTGCACGAAGATTCGTGCAATATGCCTTCTTTCCCCTGGCTGCCAGCACCAGTTTTCCTCTGGCACCAGGGACCCAGACCTTCACTCTGGCCACGGCCTTCCATCTTCGCTCTGGACACAGTCTTCACTGCGGCTGGAGCCTTCAGTCTTTGCTCCTCGCTCCGACTGGAGTCTTCAGTCTCCGGCCAGAGCTGCTCCTGTAGCTCCTTCCGCCCCCCCCCCCCCCCCCCAAAACTTGAACGCCGACGGGCTCCTAGGTTCCAGGGGGCCACCTTGCCTGTGGCCCGACTTTCCAATCACAATCACGGGCCGCAGGCAAGGCGGCTCCTGGGTCCCGGGGTGCCACCTTGCCTGCGGCCCGGTTTCCGATCACGATCACGGCCGCAACGTCCTGCCGCCCAGAGCCGCACACAGGGGTCCCGGCTGGGGGCGGAGCTTAGGTGGCACATTGGCACCGCCAAGCCCCACTGCCCAGGGCCGCACACAGGGGTCCCAGCTGGCAGCGGGGCTTAGGCGGCACACGGGGGCCCAGATGGCAGCTCATGCTGGCTCACCCTGCCTGCAGTATGCAAATTAGCCGCCATCTTTGTTGGCGGTTAATTTGCATATTGTGCTGATTAGCCAATGGGAGGTGTAGCAAAGGTACGGTCAATTACCATGTTTGTCTATTATTAGATAGGATGTTTTTCTCTCTCTCTCCCTCTCACTTCCTCTGGGGGTGGGGAATGAAAATCAGAGAGTAAGTAGGTAAAATAAAAATCTAGAAAAGAAATACAGCCCCTTAATTTGGATTAGAACAAGAGCAACATTTTATCCCTGCACAATGACAATGCCTGGATATACACCAGTCAGTGGAAACTTAATTTTACACATCAACTAATTTCAGAACACTTATTTTTCTCTGTCAAGTACTATCCAAGGACTCCCCAGCAAGACTTAATACCATGCTACTAATAATTTACTATAGCACCATTTACAAGAGCAGGTTTTTGGAAAACTAAATCATTTGGGGATTGGTTAAATAAATTGTGGTATGTCCATACAATGGAATACCATGCAACCTTTAAAAAAAGAGAGAAAAACCTCTCTTTGTATGTTGTATTTGTTTGTTTGATTAAATATGTTTTCATTGAGTTTTTGAGAGAGAGAGGAAGGGAGAGGGAGAGAGAGATAGGAAACTTTGATGAGAGAGAAACATCAACATCAAATGGCTGCCTCCTGCACATCCCCTATGGGGTATTAGGCATGTGCCCTGACGGGGAATCAAACCAGGACCTCCTGTTACATGGGTTGACCACTGAGTCACACTGGCCAGATTTATATTTGTTTTTAATCCTTGATTTTAAAAAACTTATGGTTTTAATGTTGCTTAGCTTCAGTTTGAAGTGCAACTTTCACTAATAACTGCAATAAAAAGAAAAGCTTTGCTACAAAAAGGAAACAATCTATTGTGGCACAGAATATCAGAAGTACATAAACTTTTAAGGTAAACAACACTTTCAAAAAAATGTCATGCTGCTTCTAATTCTGATCTCAGGGGCCTAGAAGTACACACATTTATTCTCTTAACCCCTGAAGAGGCAGGAAGGGTTGAGAACTACTACACCAAGGACATTAAAGTAGCATTCTCAATGGCAGTGGAAAGGGCAAAGGATTCAAGCTAGACAGATCTTGATATGCAGCCTAGTTCTTGCCACCGGGTGACCTTAGATCAGTTCCTTAACCTTGAGCTCGGAGCCTCAGTTTCTCCATCTATAAAATGTGGTCAATACCACTTACCTTGTAGTTTTGTTATAAGGATTGGAATTAATATATGTTAAGCAAACTGCCTGACTCTAGAAGGAATAAAATAATGATGGCTATTCTTATAGCCATCACAAGCCCATTAGAATGTTTATTTGACTATCTATAACCATTTATTTCGATTCAATTTATGAGAACAAGATAAGGTGGCCAATGGATATTATATGCTCTCTCAACCGATCACAGAAAGAAAATAGGCCAATAGGATAAAATTACCTAGGTGAAACACTTTATTATACTCACATATTTCATTTCAAACTTCTTAGCCAACATTTCCACTTCTTGCCTCTCTTTATGCTCATCATTAAATGGGTCTTCTGTGTGAATGGGCTTCTTCTGATTCAATGTGAGTGGGAAAAGAAATAGAAGTATTAGTATTAATTCAATCAGAGTTGAACATATCCTTAAATTTAATAATGAGAATCATTTTTTCCAAATATTAACAAATAATAATTTAAAAGCATTTAAAAATAACTAGAAAGAAATGTTGGTTTGTAATAAAAAATATTTACAGTTTTAACTGATTTTTATACATTGTAAATTTTTTTTGGTGGATAAGAACTTAACAATGCAAACTGTCGCTTCTGTAAAATGATTGTATGGTCGGTCACCCCATTCAAAAGAAGGCAAAAGAACTCTAAGAAAATTAGGTAAAAATAAAACCCCCACTTATAACTATAGTTTGAGATCGTCCCAACAAAGATTAACTGCTTTAGTCAGGAAATGCTTCTAAAGGAATCTCTAGGTTATTAATTTAGAGTCAGCATTTAATCATCTGCCCTGTGTTATCACTAGGTTATCGATAGCTGCTTTGGCTTTCTGCTGAGGCCCAGCATCAACCTCTACATCGCCTACATCCTGTCAACGGATATCCAGTCAGGGAATACATTTCACTTTTAAACAAAGCTAGAAAAGTGAAATAACTGCAAACAGAAAACATTACAGTATACTTCTAGCAGGGGAGAGTGAAAGTTTATTATAGTATTTATTAATCACACACAGCTAGGATCCCACATTTTCCATTTTTACCAAAACAAAGTATAAATAAACAAAACAAACTAAAAAATAAATCACATCTTTTACTAAAGTTTACTATTTTAACAGAAACATTTCATACATATGGCTTTTCAATATACAAAAAAGCCAAAACAAAGAGCTACAAAACAATTGACTAGAAAGTTAATTTTTTTTAAAAAAGGGAGGCTACATGTTTTTATTGAAGTAGCATCTCAAGTAATTAATAATGAAAGTACGTGAAAATTTGAAATACTGGAGACAGATTTGGTTAACCCTGAAGGGCAAGTGAAAAAATGCACAAAGGACAAATATTTGCACACTGTGAAACTGAGACACTTCATTCTGGATACAAAGGCTGAGATATAATCAGTCTAAAAAATATGACAGAAAAAATGGACAAGATGAATCCAAAACAACTCATCATACTTAGGACATTTAGAATAAAGGGATAATCATTAAAGTTTAAAGGAAATAATTTTAGAATCAATTTTTAAAATTATTATAATAACTAATAAACTACAGAATCCTTTATCCCAATAAGAGTTACCAATGGAAAATATAAACATGGTCCGAAAGGAAATATCCTAGCCAGAATAGATTAATAATAAAATAAGAAATACTAGGCATGTTCAGGGTACGACCTTATGTTGAGACTAAAGTTAAGGACATTAAGGACAGTGAGCAACCACCATGCCTTGCCATTATAAACTGTTCATGTCACTGTGAAGTCCAAATATTAGGTCTTACTACTGGTCTGACTAGTTTTACATGTGCAAACAAACACTTTTTTTTTAAAAAATAAGAACACCTTATATGACATTCTAAAATATCTTATGTAGACTTTATATAGGCATCAAAAGTAAATCTCATATTTACTCAACAATCTACAAATATAACTTTACAAAACTTACTCACTTTTCTTTCACAGTTAAGAAATAACTCCCTACCTATAATCAAGGTTCTAAGTAAGTTGTATGATTTTTCAGGTGAAAAAGATCTGAAAGTTAGTAAATATCGAAATTACCAACTGCCACCAGGCAAAATTGAGACAGTAATTTTGTTCTTTGATCTTAACTGAAAACCATTTTCAGGAGATCTTTCATATGTGTTAACCAAAATATGCAATATAAAAAGCAGTGGGCCCTGGCCTGTGTGGCTAGCTGCGTGGTCAGCAAACTGCGGCTCTTTGGCCCCTTGAGTGTGGCTCTTCCTAAGCCTTAGGAGTACCCTAATTAAGTTAATAACAATGTACCTACCTATATAGTTTAAGTTTAAAAAATTTGGCTCTCAAAAGAAATTTCAATCGTTGTACTGGTGATATTTGGCTCTGTTGACTAATGAGTTTGCCGACCACTGGGCTAGCTTGATTGAGCACTGTCCCATGCACAGAGAGGTCACCAATTCGACTTCTGGTCAGGGCACATGCCAAGTTTCAGGTTTGATCCCCAGTAAGGAGTATGCAGGAGGCAGCCAATCGATGTTTCTCTCTATCATTAATGTTTCTCTCTCTCTGATTTCCTCTATCTCTAAAATCAATTGAAAAAAATTTCTAAATTAAAAAAAAATACATTTTTTTCAAAAGGCAATGGAATATTATAGAATTATATAACTGTATAATCACGTTAACATGATTATCTTTATTTTTCCTTTTATAGTAAACTAGAGGCCTGGTGCACGAAATTCGTGGGGGGGGGTGCTCAGTCCAGCCTGCACCCTCTCCAATCTGGGACCCCTCGGGGGATGTCTGACTGCAGGGATCGGGTCTAAAATGGCAGTCGGACATCCCTCTTGCAATCCGGGACCACTGGCTCCTAACTGCTCCCCTGCTGGCTTGATCACCCCTCTAACTGCTCCCCTGCTGGCCTTATTGCCCCTAACTGCTCTCCCCTGCCAGCCTTATAGCCCCTAACCGCCTCTGCCTCAGCCCCCGTCCCCGTGACTTTGTTCGGAAGGATGTCTGGATGGATGCCCAGAAGATGCCTGGTCTAATTAGCATATTACCCTCTTATTAGTATAGAAAATGTTCAATGAATCATTCTGGATATACAAAAAGCCAAAACAAGCCCAGCCGGTGTGGCTCAATGGCTGAGCATAGACCTATGAACCAGAAGGTCACATGCCAGGGTTGCAGGCTTGATTGTGAGCTAAATCCCCAGTGGGGGGAGTGTAGGAGGTAGCCAATCCATTATTCTCTCTCATCACTGGTATTTCTATTCCTCTCTCCCTCTCTAGAATCAATAATTTAAAAAAAAAAAAAAAAAGCCAAAACAAATTCATGTTCGGTTTTTCTGGTTTACTAGGAGTCAAAATATTTTTTCTTTTGTAGCAATTACTGCCAAAATGTATTCCTAAATTGTACTATTTCCCTTTAGCCAGAAATGGTGAACAAATTAATCTTTCAGGATAGAGATGATTGCAATGCCTCAGTCATCATCCTGGACCACTTAATGAGGACTCAATACTCTACAGAAGTAACGAAGGTTAAGGGGTTTAGCTAACCTGTGTCCTGACAACCTGGAAGGATATTTTGCCAACATTTGCTCATTTAATTTCACTTTTCCTCATTAATAAAAAATATAGAGTATAGAAAAAAATTCTATACTGCATTCAGTTAATTAGGGTTTTATTGTTCATTTTGTATTTATGAAGGGGGATGATTTAAGTACACCTCAATACAGATGGTGTTCACAGGTAACACATTTTTTATACCTATACCTATCAACTTAAGGATCTAAAGCTAAAATTTTCTTATTCAATGATAGATGGCTATTTCAAAATTTTAGAATCTTTTTCTTTTAACGTTTATAAGATCTCTCTTCCTCCCCTTTCCACTCTTACTCTGCTATATGGTATGCTGTTCAATTACAATAACTCAAAATTAAAACTATTTAGAAAATATTACAACATCCCTAAAAATAACTGGATTCCCCCTAAAGGGAAGAAAAACCAAATTTGGGAATTATCACTTTCCAGACCAATTATAATGTCCACACTTTGCTTTTTAATGGTCTCTCTTCCTAGGATTTCCTTTCATGGGTCTAGGACAACTTTATTTTAGAAAAGTATTTTCTATAATTATGTAATGAATATGTTCATTGGAAGCAATCATAGGAAAATCTGACAAACCTTTGCTGCAAAGATGCATTAACGTCCTCCTTTGTAAAATGGAGATAATGGTTCCTACCTCATGAAGTTTTGCTGCACAAAACTAGATAAACCATGCACCATACTTACAACTGTGCCTAGCACACTGTAAGAAGTAAACGTTAGATGTATTTTCACTCAAAAAGGATGCTTTTCATCTGCAATTTATAACAGATTAAGAAGTAAAACTGCAACCTACTTAAATTAGAAGATGAAATACAATTTATTTGAAAAATACAGCAATCCAATATTTTCAAAAATATTTTGGGGGAAAAAGTGACATAACATTTATAAGTAACAGGGGCACTAAAATGAGCTTAATAGGCAAAATGTTATGAGGAAGTAACCAAAATCATCTCTACCCTTAATTCATTTTGGTTGAAAACATTTAGTAATGATTTGACCAAACAGCATTTGTAAATAATGATCAAAAGATTAGTTGGCCATAAAATAAAGAAAATCTAGTGACACTGTTTAAAATTATTTTTTAAACCAAGAAGTCATTCATTTCAACTATAAAGATAGTTGAGGATTGCCCAGCTCGTATGGCTCAGTAGATGAGTGTCGACCAGTGAACCAGGAGGTCACCGTTTGATTCCCAGTCATGGCACATGCCCAGGTTGCTGGCTCGATCCCCAGTGTGCAAGAGGCAGCCGATCAATGATTCTCTCTCATCATTGATGTTTCTATCTCTCTCTCCCTCTCACTTCTTCTCTAAAATCAATAAAAAATATATATATATTTTTAAAAAAGATAGCTGAGCCCTGACCAGTTTGGTTCAGTGGATAGAGCTTCGGCCTGCGGACTGAAGGGTCCCAGGTTCGATTCCGGGTCAAGGGCATGTACCTTGGTTTCGGGCACATCCCCAGTAGGGGGTGGTGTGCAGGAGGCAGCTGATCAATGTTTCTCTCTCATTGATGTTTCTAACTCTCTATCCCTCTCCCTTCCTCTCTGTAAAAAAATCAATAAAATATATATATTTTTTAAAATAAAAAAGATAGCTGAGGATAAAAACAAGTGATTTCTGGAGTCCACTAGACCTGTGCTAAAGCAAAACCTAATAAAGAACATAACTTCTAAACAAGAGGAAACTATTCTCTTATTACTGTTACTCTATCATTTCCCTTTTTAGTTTACTTCCGAAAATCACAAACGCATGACAAAAATTACAATTACCAACAAACCTCTCTTCTATCTCCATTGTTTACCAGTTCCATCAAAGGCACAGCTTATACATTATCAAACAAGTTTTTAAAAATTCAAAGCTAACATTCTTTTCATCCTTCTCCAAAAATTACAATGGCCGAGTGCAATACCCTCCAACTCAAACTTATGAACTAATGATATGCTTTCAAATAAGAAAGTGGTAGTTGGTGCCAAAGGAAACAGGAGAGTCACCTTCCCATTCAATTACAATACGAAACCCGGAGAAAAACAAACAGAGAAAGGCTTACCAATACTCACACAGGAGAGAAAAGCAAGTAACCAGGTAACTAACACTTCCCCTCCATTTTTAAAGCGGAATTCTTAGTCTGAAAATGTCTAGATCATTTTTAAATCCCCTTCCATTAAGAAAAACCCTGCACGCTCCCCCAGCGCGCCTCAGCGGCCACAGCGCCGAGCACAACAAACAGGGATGAAGACGGGGCTGACACGGGAGGGGACACGATTTCCCGGCCCGACCGGGAGGAGGGGCGTGTCCCCCAAGGCTCTCGCTTCCTTTCTACCGGAAAGGACAGCTGGAGCTCCACACGGAAAACCCACCCACACGACTTGCAGGGCCCTCCGAATTTGTGTGGGAAGCAAGAAGAGAGGAGGAAAATCGGCTGTTTCGAAAGGTGCGGAGGAAAACCGGCTCGGAGCGGCTTTCGGCTCACGATGGGGGTCGGTGGAGCCGGGGGTGAGGGGGAGAGCCGCGGCTCACCCCGGGAAGCGGAGGAAAACTAGCGCCAACCACTGGTCCACCCGCTCAGCCCCTGCCCCCTCCACCAGCCCTCCCTCCAGGGCGACCCGAGACGCGCAGGGTGGGCGTCAGGAAATGCAAACCGCTGGGGCAGGCGGACGGGTCCCGAGGCTCCCGGGGTCTCGGGGAGGAGGGAGGGAGCTTCTGTACCCGTTGTTCTCCGCACAGCAGCAGCTCCGGGTAACTGAACTCCACGCAGCTCTCGTCGGTCGGATCCTTGAGCACCAGCTCCAGGCGCACCGTCTCCCTCGGCGGCCTCGGCGGCGGCTCCGGCCGGGAAGCCGCCTCCCGCGGCGGGGGCAGAGCGGCAAGGGAAGCTGCGGGAGCGGCGGCGGCGGCGGCTCGGG
>NW_005871399.1:319878-321731 GCF_000147115.1 Myotis lucifugus | reverse complement strand
CTCTGCCCTCGCTCGCGCCGGCGCTCCAGTCTCCGCCGAGTTGTTAGCCTATCCGCCCTTCTTCTTGCTCTCCGTCGTTTTTCTTCCCTCCACCGCCCTCCGCCGTTTCCGCCGACGCCACCGTGAGTGCGGACCGTGCCCCCTTCCCCGCCACTATGTCCTGACGGGCTCCACCGCCATCGCCAGGGTCGCCGCAGCCGCCATGTTGGATCCCCCACATAAATAGAAGCAGGCCGCGAGCGGGCGCATGCGCAGTCGGGAGACGCTCCCGTCCACCTTCGTGGCCGGGGCTCAGTTTTCCTCCCAACAGTCTGGGAGTCCAGACAGGTCAGCGGAAGTGACGTATGTCGAGGCCGGTTTCCTTGGAAACGGAGACGCTGTCTGCGCCCTTTCTAAAAGGGAGGGGTTTGGGGGGGCGGTGTTCCCGAGAAGCTTCCTATTAGCATTCGGAAACCCGAGGCGCTAGCCGAGGGCGAGCGTCTGGATGTGCTGGGGACCGACCTCGTCATGGCGCTGTGTCTCCTCAGGCACGTGCCACCCGCTCTCGGCTCTGGAGTTGGGTTGTCAGGTGGTTATTCCAGGCGGCTTCGGGGAAAGGGTAGAAGGACGCGAGGACCTGCCGAGGTACCTGCCCGCCCAGCGCTCCCGCAGCCCTAGGTCGTCGAGGGAAGAAAGGAAATGGCTAACTCCAGCCGGACTCGCCCGGCGGCTTCCCTCCGCTGAGCGCAACACTGACTCCCACAGGCCGCCCTTCCCGGGACCGACTGTTTCCTCGCTTGGCCGAGGTGGAAGGGGGGAATGTATGTGGCAGGGTCGAAAAATGCTCAGAAACGTTGTGTAGTTGGGAAATGGAACAAGCAAGTGGACAGCTCGGGGTCTTTCATAAAGACTAAAGTGTTTATTAATCGCAAAGAGCTTAAGAGGGCTTGGTGGGGTTTTAGGGGGCATACTCCCGAAGTGGGTGCTGAAGGATCCATTTCAGGGCGGAGGAGAATCCTGGATTGGGCACGCCTTGCAGGCACTGCCAGATAAACTAATTAGATTACGCATTAAATGCATGACGATTACTGTCCGTTTTCAGCCATGAAGTAGGAAGTAAATTTCAGGGCTCGCCCTCCACATCCTGAAGGAAATCCTGTTAATTCCATTAACCGGATAAGAACAATGTCACCCATTGACGATGCTCTGAGTCATGTGACGTCACAGACAAATTCCGAGTAGTTTCTCTCTTTTTTTGCTCTCCTATTCCGTTCTCTGAAGATGATGATGGAATAGATGGTTCCAGAGGTCCCTCCCGGCTCTGAAATGCTGTCATTTTCCCTTGGCACTCTGTTTTACCTCCAAAATCCTCTTTCCCTTTGCTCCTCTTCTGATTCTGCATTAGAGTCGCATTTTTGTCACCTTTCTGTCTCTAAAGTCTCTTTTCCTCCAGTCTTGCAACGGAGTGATATTAATATGTCTAAAACACTTTTATAGTATTATATCACTCTCTGTCCTAGCTGCAAAGTAAGATGGTTTGCCCTCTGGAGTTAAAAGTTAGGAAAAACTGGCAATAGCAGAGACAAACAGAATCAACATTAATAGGTAGTCTGGAATACAGTTCATGACTTCTTATGCTAGTCTTCTCTGAGGAAGGCATATTTAAGACAGAATGTCTTGAGAAGATCATAAAGGAGGGTACCACAGAGAAAGAAAAGCGAAGGTAAGGTCTGCAGAGGGAGTGAACTTGGAGGATTGGAAGAAAGGTCAGAATGGCTGGAGGACAGCGAGCAAATAGGGGGAGATAAAGGAGATAAATCCCAGCGAGAGGTAGGGGCCAGGTCACGAGGACAGGGAGATGATTCCTGCATTTG
>NW_005871399.1:288314-317251 GCF_000147115.1 Myotis lucifugus | reverse complement strand
CTTCCCCTTTCTTCCTCCCCTTCCCCTTTCTCATTTCTCCTTCTCCCTTCTTCTTCCCCTTTCTTCTTCTCCCTTCTCCTTCCCTTTCTTCTTCCCCTTCCCCCTTCTCCTTTCTTCTTCTCCCTTCTTCCCCTTTCTTCTTCCCCTTTCTCCTCCTCTTTCTCCTTCCCCTTTCTCCTTCTCCCTTTCCTTCCCTCTTTCTTTTTCCCCTTTCTTCTCCCTTCTTCTTCCCTCTTTCTTCTTCCCCTTTTCTCCTTCCTTTTTCTTCTTCCCCTTTCCTCTTCCTCCTCCTCCTTCCCCTTTCTTCTTCTCCCTCCTCCTCCTCCTCCTCTTTCTCCTTCTCACCTTCTTCTTCCCTTTTTCTTCCTTCTTCTGAAAACCCTTCAACATTTTGTGTAATACTAGTTTGGTGGTGGTGAACTCCTTTAGCTTTTTCTTGTCTTGAAGCTCTTTGTCTGACCTTTAATTCTAAATTATAGCTTTGCTGGGTAGAGTAATCTTGATTGTAGGTCCTTGCTTTTCATCGTTTTGAATATTTCTTGCCACTCCCTTCTGGTCTGCGAAGTATCTGTTAGCTAACAGTCCTATGGGTGCTCCCTTGTAGGTAACTAACTGCTTTTCTCTTGCTGCTTTTAAGATTCTCTCTTTGTCTTTAACCCTTGGCATTTTAATTATGATGTATCTTGGTGTGGGCCTGCTTCTTTGAACACCATATATATTTTTAAAAAATATTTTTATTGATTTCAGAGGGAGAGGGAGAGAGAGATACAAACACGCCTCCTACACACCCCCTACTGGGGATTGAGCCCACAACCCGGGCATGTGCCCTGACTGGGAGTCAAACCGGGACCACTTGGTTCATGGGTCGATGTTCAACCACTGAGCCACACTGGCTGGGCTGGTTTATAACTTTTGAGTAGTAATCTGCAATGCTATGTTTTGTCTATTCACTTAGTGATGGGCACTCAAAGTGCCTCCTGCTCCCCCCTTATCACCCCAGAGCAGCTATGAACATACTCATTCATGTGTCCTTTGGATCTGTGTGAAAATGTATTTGGGACAAATACTTAGGTTAGAACTGTTGGGTCCTAAGATATGCATACACATTAAGGGGCTGCTCTCCAGAATAGCTGAAGCAGTGCATGCGAATTCCTGTATCACTTCCTGCCCTCCACTGCATTGCCACCACCAAATTCAGTTTAATTTTTGCCAAGTATTATTTTAATTTGCATCTCTCTGATGACTAAGGAATTTGAACATCTTTTTCATATGCCTGTTAGTTTTTTAAATTTCCTCTTTGTAAATTTCCTGTTTATAATCATTGTCTATTTTTCTATTTGTCCTTCCATTTCCTGTTTTTCTCTTGTTGAATATACAATAATTTCTTTTCTTTTTTTAATTTAAATTCTTTATTATTTAAAGTATTACATATGTCTCCTTTTCTTCCCCATTGACCTCTCCCCAGCCACTCCCACCCCCCAGCACATACACTTACAATAATTTCTTATCAGTGAGGAAAGAATGAATTATTCAATAAACAGTTTAAGATAACTACACAGGCATATGGACATGAATAAAATTGTATCACATGAATAAAACTGTATTCACTAGAAAGTATAAATTTCTAGTGAATCAAAGATTTAAATTTAAAAAATGAAACCATAAAAACTTTAGAAGAAACCACTGAGATTTTAAATAATCTCACACTAGAGAAGGCATTTACAAGTATTTTTTATAATTTCAACTATTTAAAATAAATTTCTGATGACAGGAAAATAGTCTTTCAACTAATAGACATGACAAACTAAAAAAAAAAATTGCAACACATTTCACAATGGATAAATTTCCCTAATTTATAAATAATAATAACCTAATACTGGTATACTAGCAAAAATGGAAAAAAGATATCAACAAATAGTTCATAGGAAAGGAAATAAAACAGCAAATGAAATATGTTAAACCTGGCTCAATTGCTGTATCAAAAAATATGTGAAAGAATATATGCACCCCCCAAAAAATATATATATACTATATATATATAATATATATATATATATAATATATATATATATATATTTTATATATATATATATATATATATATATATCCCTATGTTCATAGCAGTGCAATTTATAATAGCTAAGACTTGGAAACAGCCTAAATGCCCATCAGTAGATGAGTGGATAAAATCTATGGTACATTTATACAATGGAATACTACATGGCAATAAAAAATAACTCTTACCATTTGCAACAGCATGGATGGACCTCGAGAATATTATGCTGAGCGAAATAAATCAGTCAGAGAAAGGTAAGTATCACATGATCTCACTCATATGTGGAATCTAATGAATCAAATAAACTGATGATCAAAAATAGACCCAGAAGCATAAACAGACTTTTGAACCTCAGAGGGAAGGCAGGAAAGGGTGGGTGGGAAGAGATCAACCAATGAACTTGTATGCATATATGCATAATCTGTGGACACAGACAATGGGGTAATGAGGGTCTGGGGCAGGGAGGATGGGAGCGACTGGAAGAGGTTTATGGGCGGGAAAGGAGGATCTACGTAATACTTTCAACAACAAACATTAATAAAATAAAATACAGCTCTAACCTGTTTGGCTCAGTGGATAGAGCGTTGGCCTGCGGACTCAAGGGTCCCAGGTTTGATTCCCGTCAAGGGCATGTACCTTGGCTGCGGGTACATCCCCAGTAGGGGGCGTGGAGGAGGCAGCTGATTGATGTTTCTCGCTCATCGATGTTGCTAACCCTCTATCCCTCTCCCTTCCTCTCTTTAAAAAATCAATAAAATATATTTTTTAAAAAATAAAATAAAATACAATAAAAATATGTGCACTTCTAACTTTGATAAATTGCCTTCTATAGAAAGTATCAATTTCTATTCCACCAACAATGTATGAGGGTCTCTATAGCTCTATACGTTGGCAACATGTTTTTTGAAAATATATTTTTGATTTTTTTAGAGAGAGAGGAAGAGAAAGAGAGAGAAAGAAACTGATAAGAGAGAAACATTGATTGGATGCCTCCTGCATGCCTCCTACTGGGGATTGAGCCTACAACCTGGGCATGTGCCCTGACTTGGAATTGAACTGGTGACTTCTTGGTGCATTGGACGATGCTCAACCAACTAAGCTACACTGGCCAGGGCCAAACTATTTTAACTTTGCCAAATTGATATATTTTACTTAAGTGATTTTGGTGTATATCTCTCATGAATCAATCCATACAATGGAATTCTATGGAATCTTTTTTTTTTTTTTTAAATCCTCACCCAAGGATATTTTTCTGTTGATTCTTAGAGAGAATGGAAGAGAGAGGGAAAGATAGAAATATCCATGTGAAAGAAACACATCGATTGGTTGCCTCCTGTACACACCCTGACCAGGTCTCAAGCCAGGGAGGATCCTGCAACCGAGGTACGTGCCCTTGTCTGGAATAGAACCTGGGACCCTTTGGTCCACAGGCCGATGCTCTATCCACTGAGCAAAACCAGCTAGGACTCTATTCAATCTTAAAAATTTTATCACTAACCTCTATCCTTAAGTGAGAAAAGCAATATGCATTACAATATTTAGTATACTACAATTTATATAAAAAGAGAACTGTGTTAAAGGGAGAAATTATATATTGTTTATGTACATAAAATATCTTATGTATATGCACAAAACTGACAAGCAATTTGGGAAGAGACACTGTGTGGCCAGTTTTAAGAACAGAAGAGGTTTAACTACCTCACTGTGCATGTGTTCTCAAGAGAGAGGCATGCATGGGGCGGGGAGGGGAGAGAGACAGAGAGAGAGAGAGAGAGAGAGAGAAAGAGAGAGAAACATCAATTGGTTGCCGTTACGAATGAGATCCAACCCACAACCTGGGTATGTGCCCTGACCTGTAATCGAATCTGTGGACCTTTCAGTGTATGGGATGATGCTCCAACTAACCAAGCCACACTGGCCAGGGCATAGCTGTCTTTACTGAATGAATGTTTTATGGATCCTTGAAAAGGAAGTCTGTTCTCTGTTTTCAAGGTATAAGCTATATTAACAATATATTCCTTAGTACTTGTGATATTTAAGTTATGTATATGCTTTACTTACATTTTTTTCCATTTCAACTGTCATGAACTGTAATCTACTACTGTCACCGTAACTCTTTTGTTTTTTTAATATTGATGCTATTTCCTTTGCTGCATGTTCATAACTGTTATATCTCCATTGAGAAATGGACCCTTTATCATTCAAAGTGTGTTTCTTTGACTTGCTTAATGATTTTGACCCGGATTCAACCTTGTTTGATTGTGACACCTGCTCTCTTTTTATTTGCATTTGCCTGATTGTACTATTGCCCATCTTTTATTGTCAACATTTATGTGTAAACAGCACAGAGTTAGGTTTTGCTTTGTGATCCAACCTGCCAATCTTTTTCATTTAATAGGTGAGTTAAGCTCATTTACATTTTTGACATGAGAGGTATGTCTGAGCATAGATATGCCACATTATCTTATGTCACATTTTCTCCTCTCGACCTTTTTTAAAACCCACAAAATGATGTTTGCTTTGTTTTATGTATGTTACTTCTGTTAATTTGGAAGGCTTATCTTTTGTTCTAATGGGATGATTTTATAATGTGCTTAATCCTCATTTTCTTTGGACAATGTCTATAATTCCATACTATGATCAATAAATGATAAAATGTATTTTCTCTTTTTCTACACACTGATATTGTAAAATATACAAATACTTATCACCTTTAAAGATACCGTAAAGATAAAATATCAATAAACTACCTTTTTTTCTACCTTCCTGTCAGAGTTTTACTATTTTATATTTGGTTACAGCTTTCATATTCATATCACCAATTTTCTGGTGATATTTTCATCCACTGTTGGCCTTCCTTCCTTCCTTCCTTCCTTTCCTTCCTTCCTTCCTTCCTTTTCTCTTGTATTAATTTTCTATAGACCCTTAGCTGTTCTGGTTACTAATCTTTGAGGAAGAAGAGTTTTCTTGGACCAGTCATTTTGGTGAATATGCATGCCAGGGGACCCCGGGGCCATGTGCCCACCTGTGGGCATTTACTTTATGACGCCATGTTTTGCATTTACTCTTCCCCATCTCCTCTGATTCACACCTATGGAGCTGTTCACAGTGACGTCTTCTGTGCTACAGGGCAAAGTGCTTCCTGCAAATATGGCTTGACTCTGTGATTCTTTGGTTTGCTCGGCCTCCTCTGCTTCTCAGAACTAAATTGAAGACTTTTTTTTTTAAATTCACCATAGGGCAATGAAATATGAAGATCTAGCTATTTCTCACCTCCCCTGCCCTGGGAACGTGAACACTTTCCAGCCCACATCCTCCCAATACTGTTGGATCCATTTTTGGTTAAATTCTGTGTTATCTACTCTACTAGAGGCCCAGTGCACAAAAATTTGTGCACTGGGGGGGGGGGGGGAGGGAAGGAGGGGCCCCTCAGCCTGGCCTGTGCCCTTTCGCAGTCTGGGACCCCTCAGGGGATGACCACCTTCTGGCTTAGGCCCGCTCTCCGGGGGATTGGGCCTAAGATGGCAATCAGACATCCCTCTGGCAGCCCGGTAGCCCTCGGGGGTTGTCCACTTGCCAGCGGGGAGCAGGCCTAAACTGCAGTCAGACATCCTTAGCGCTGCTGAGGAGGCAGGAGAGGCTCCCACCACCACCGCTGTACTGGCAGCCATCAGCCTGGCTTCTGGCTGAGCAGAGCTCCTCCCATGTGAGAGCGCCCTGACCACCAGAGGGCAGCTCTTGCATTGAGCGTCTGCCCCCTGGTGGTCAGTGTGTGTCATAGTGACCAGTCATTCCCAGTCTTTCTGCTGTTAGGGTCAGTTTGCATATTACCCTTTTACTATATAGGATAGAGGCCTATACCCCAGCCCATTCCTGATAACCTTCATCCTAATTTCTTTGTTCAAAATTCTCCTGCTTTCCTTTGATTGCATATTTGTATTTGATTGTCTTATAATATATTGCTGTAGGCAATATATTGCTAAGTTTCATTCACCTTGTTGTAAATTTCAGTTCACTTACTTTGTATAATATTCCATTCTGACTATACCAGTTTGTTTATCCATTCTCCTGTCAGTGGGCATTTGGGTCGTATCCAGGTTTTTCTGGGGGAGAGTGCTGTGAGGATCATTCACGTACATCTCTCCTGGTGTACATGTACAGGAGTCGCCCTTGGACATGTACTGAAGAGTGCAATTTCTGTGTCATAGTTTGAAACTACACGTTTACAAATAGGTCCATACTGGTTTTAAAAGACCAAATTAACCTCTGTATGAAAATAAAGTATAGGAACAATTAAAGTTAAACATCTGTAAATATTATTTATGGCTTCACTTATGCTGTTCTGGTCATCTGACATCTGCTTGTTCTCTACCTAGTTAAATTTTGTACTTCTAGTTTCCGCTTACAATTCACTGCCCCCATTTAGGCTTTTCTATTTAACCTACTTCACACTGTTGATTTTCCTCAGTAAATGTATAAGCTATACTAGCCCAGCATTTCATTGCTTTTACAGTACCTTGCAATTATTCTTTAGGTCACTATTACTTATATTTTCATCCTAGCATATGCTTATAATTTTTAAAATTTGAATGACTTATCCCAAGAAACCAGAAACACCAATCAGAAAGGATATATGCACCCCTATGTTCATAGCAGCACAATTCACCATAGCTAAGATCTGGAAACAGCCTAAGTGTCCATCAGTAGATGAATGGATTAGAAAACTGTGGTACATCTACACGATGGAATACTATGCTGCTGTAAAAAAGAAGGAACTCTTACCATTTGCAACAGCATGGATGGAACTGGAGAGCATTATGCTAAGTGAAATAAGCCAGTCAATGAAGGAAAAAGGCCACATGATCTCACTAATTATATGTTTATAGAGGAAATTAGAAATAGATGGATATGTTTATTTAACTAAATAGTAGGAAAGACCTGCATGTTTATAGGGCAGTAAGATTTCTCTGAAATTTTTGTTAACGCATATAGTTGCATCTAAGCTACAGTGCAGAAAACCTAATTCAGAAACCCATGAATAGTCAGAGATCACTAAGAATCCAGGTTTTTCTTCCATTAGGGCCTTCATTCACATACACAGACTGTGAATTTTGTATCTGGTTGTGTTTCACTCTTTCATTTGATTGGTAAGAAACTTGAAGGTGAATTTCTTGCCCATTTTTAGTAATTCTGGTGTGTACGTTTGTGTATGAACTTTACTTGTGACTTTATTCTTAAAAGCCTTCAATCTATTCATATTTTAGAAAAATCATTTCAAATGTCTTCTGGAACACAGTGGGATACAAGTAACTGACCAAATTAATATATAAGTACAGGAATGAATATATAAAAAATATGATGAATCAATTTAGATAAAACCTGAGTTTCCCATTGTTCTTTCACCTGAGGATAACCTAGCAAGGTATGTATTTCCTGTATCTGAGGTTTGTAAACTGTGTGGCCCCAAGAGGGGCAGCTTGAGTGGTGGACTTGCTGTGTCTGCTTCCTTTCCTCCTCTTTGCTCCAACCAACAGGGCAGTTCCTAGTTGTATCTGGCATTTAGATTTTATTTAAAGAGTTTTGTTGCCAAAAAAAAGTGCAAACTTGTCTATAGACTACCAACTCAGTAAGTACACATCAGCTTATTATATTCATACTAGAGGCTCAGTGCATGAAATTCATGCACTGGGGGCAGGGGGGTCTCTCACCCAGCCTGTGCCTCTCACAGTCCGGGAGCCCTGGGGGGGATGTCCGACTGCAGGGAACGGGCCTAAGCCAGCAGTCGGACTCCTTAGTGCTGCCGTGGAGGTGGGAGAGGCTCCCGCCCCCACCACTGTGCCTGCCAGCCATGAGCCCGGCTTCTGGCTGAGCAGCGCTCCCCCTGTGGGAGTGCACTGACCACCAGGGGGCAGCTCCTGCATTAAGCGTCTGCCCCCTGGTGGTCAGTGCGCATCATAGCAACCGGTAGTTCTGTTTGGTTGATTTGCATATTAGCTTTTTATTATATAGGATACTGTCTTGTATTCTTCATATATTCTTGCAGTCCACAGTTAAGGTGGGTTACAGGCACATCACCAAGCTTCTAGCTCTGCTTTTTTTTTTTAATATATTTTATTGATTTTTTACAGAGAGGAAGGGAGAGGGATAGAGAGCTAGAGACATCGATGAGAGAGAAACATCGATCAGCTGCCTCCTGCACACTCCTTCCCAGGTATGTGCCCGCAACAAAGGTACATGCCCTTGACCAGAATCGAACCTGGGACCCTTGAGTCCGCAGGCCGACACTCTATCCACTGAGCCAAACCGGTTAGGGTGCTCTGCTTCTTTGAGAGCATCCCTGAATAGGCCAAATACAGTCTGAACATATCATAAAATATATATAAGCCTTAGAAATATTTTATAGTATGAAAAAGAGAAAGAGGACTATTCATCTAAGTTAGATTGAGACAGTCCTAAATATAGACACTAGTAAATAACTAATTTTTGCCATTAGAAAGTAGATAAAACTATCCTATATAATAAAAGCCTAATATGCAAATTGTCCCCTCAACCGGGAGTTCGACTGGGAGTTCAACCAGGAGTTCGATTTGATCAGGGGGTGGGGCTGGCGGCAGTGGCAGGCAGCCGGGGGGGGGGGGGGTGGGGGGGGAGGGAAGGGAGGTGTCCCCGGCCGGCAACCGCTAGGGACTATACCCATGCACGAATTTTGTGCACTGGCTCTTTAGTTGTGATATAATGCCCACCTGCTTGCAACTTTTCGAAGGTGCTAAGCCAAAGAAGAGGAAAGCAGTCTCCTTGTTTCTGTGTACTTGGATGTCTGTTGCATGTGTTGTACACATGGCAGAAGTCTAAGCATCTTGCTACCCGTTGAATTTTAGGATCATTCTGACTGCTTCTCCCAAATAAGGCAGGCAGTGTCCCATTTACATGCATATACAGTCATTTCCAGTGCCTTCTCTTACCTCTCAAGACTTTGTTTCTACTGATGACAACCACCACATCTTACTCTGTTTACTTGTGTAGACTTCTGGTTAAGCTTTTTTTTTTTAAATTAAATTTATTGGAGTGACATTGGTTAATAAAATTATATAGGTTTCAAGTGTACAATTCTATGATACATCATCTGTATTTTGCACTGTGTGCCCATAGACTGCACTCCTTAAGGGTCAGGACTGTGTGTGATATTTGAATCCCCAGCACCTAGTATATCTTAGCACATGATCAAACAATAATTAGATGGGAACCAAATTACATGAGGTCACAAGTCCCCTGCTCTACCAGTTACTATATGCATGACTATTAAATTAACAAGAATTTGAGAGCTTTCTATGTGAGGTGTCTTATGCACTGGAATGAGCTGTAACTCAGCAAAGAGCCAAACCCAATATGACTTAGCAGGAACCATGAGCCTTAATGGACAGGGATTCTTAGGGATTATCTACTTTCCTCTCTTATAAGTGTAATTTGTGGAGCCCCAAACTTTTGTTTTTTTTCCCTTCACTCTGGGGTCAGGAAAGAAAGGGGAGAAGCACATGACATACCCAGGGCTCGCACTTACCACACTTAGAATATCATAATAAGAACCAAATAATAAACTTTAATTTTAATATGTTACAGTAGAATTATTTTGAAGTACAAAAATAATTGTAAAATTTTTTTTTACATTTGCAAGTAATATTTTCTGCAGACTATAAATAGTACCTGGATGCTGTTAGGGCTATATGATACTTAACAGCCATTTGTAAGCTTCCTGCCACAGGAGAACAAAGACCAGGGAGGGGAAAAAACTTGCTTGACACCAGGAATCAGACCATAAAAGGAACTGAAACTGTCCTGAAGACACTTGATCGCACACCTGCATTCCATCCACATTCCAAGCCCACCGATTCAGCCCCCAAACCCACCGATGACAAGAACTTCCAGCCAGTGACTGCATATAAGGATGAAACTCCAGCTCCTGAGTGCTGCCATCATCGCCCCAATGTCCCTTGGCTTGGTGCTGTGTAGCCCTTCCCTTAGGATATCCCACCCCCCATTCCCCAAGCCCTTTCCTTAAATAAATTCAATTCTTCTTTATCCACCATCTGAGATGGCTATTTAGCCTGCCTGTGCACCACAACCATGCTAACCTTTCAGATGCTATGAACTGCACACGTTACATAACATTCCTAGGCCTGGACCTACCTTTCTCCTGTATCGTCACATGGAGAAAAGCAGTTGTGCAAACCACTCTGCAGTCTTGAGACCATATCAAGACCTTTTAGAAGTAGCTATCCTGAATGGCAGGACTGGATGATATCTTTCCTAAACTAGTCTTTATGGTTTTTGGTTTTGTTTGGTTTTTGTTCAATTCTATAGATTGAAAGCTTTTTAAGAATTAGTTTAAAATTCTGGGAATTGCTATTTTTGGAATATCAGATCCTACCCCGCCCCAAAAAGACAGAAAAACACAGGGAGAAGTATTAAATTCAACAAAAGCTCATTTAAAAGTAAATCACCATCAGTGGGAAAGCTTTTCAAATATAGGGAATTTGAAAATAACAGCAATTAACTAGAAGGCACATTTCATCGCCAAAAGCCACTGAGGAGTTCCATCTTTTTCCCACTATTACCTTTCCTAATCTTTTAAGAATAACAAGAAGGATTCTAAAAATTATAGCGGGTTCTTCTCAGATCTGATGCACCTAGTACTTTAGATGCTGAAAACCAATTATTAAAAAAGTAGGAATAACGTATTGAGAAAACAGGAGCTTTATCATATGAAAAGGATGTAACTTTGTTTTCTAAAATTCAGTTATTCAGGCCAGTTTATTTGTGCTCTGAACTGCTTAGATCTGGGTCTAAGATAAAAGACAAGAAAACCGGTCATCTTTCTGAGTAGAGCTGAAAGAACCTTTGCAACTGTTCAGAAGTATCTGAGGTCTTGGATCATCTCTCCTTAGCTGCTTTGACTCCTTCCATGTTCCCATCTCTAGTCTATACACCTTCTTCATCCATAGAGGCTCTGCACTTTCTACACCTGTAATACTGGGTGCCTTAAACTCAAAGAAAAAAATATGGTGTAGAAACAAAGGTAATCTGGTACATAAAAACATGCAGGTCTATTTTCTGAAAATAGCTTGTGAGCCTAAGAATGCTCACTTGTATAATAGGTTTACGTTGAGAAAGCTCAGAACATGGGGCTGGGATATTACTTAGGATAGAGCCCAGCCATTAGGAAATCCCTCAAAGGGCTCTACACACCCATGTTCTACATCATTACATTGATACATGGCCATAATGCACACACATAGCCTTTGCAGCCCTACTTTCAAAATTGATGTTTATTCAGCAAGATACACGAAGGGAAAAACCTAACCTGTTTTGTTACCTAAAATATAATGAAGAAATGACAAATGAGAGTTCCTTAACAGATTTTTTTCATAGTACTCACCTTTTAAAAAACTGCAATGTTACTCCACTGCAACATGTTATTATCATCGAGAATTCAGTTACTGAAAGATTAACCCCTAAGCCTATTATCTATTAATGAACAGGCAGCTTGATAAAGGTTCTTACTGACATTCTTAGAATCATCTAGCTATTTTAACTTCTGTTCTCCCAAGATTCAGAGACGCATTACAAAACTCTTTATGGAATTCCCTAGTAATAAGGGGTAATGTACATTGTAGGCTGAAAATAAGATAATAGGATGATGGTGACTCTTGAGCATTAATGACATTTGTATTGCAGCTTGGAGAAAACGCCATAGAATGTAAATGTAAGAACAAAGCTATGCTGTTCTCCTTAAAGTCAGTAAATTACATGACAGTATTCTGAGTATTTTTGGAAAAAAGGCACCAGATAAGTTCAAAGTCTTATTGCTGGTCAGATCACACAGGGCCCACAGCAGACTATGGCACTTGGTTCAGCCAGGAGGCAAGTCTAAGCAGTCACTGGTCTTGTGGCTGAAGAACAAGGAAGGAAAACGTCAATAAAATAGAGTCCTGCATCTTACATTAAACTCAAGGAAAATGATTCCCAATTTCCTGTCAAAGCAGTGACTGGTTCCCTAGGCCTCCGGAGGGACGTCAGACAGGCACCCTGTTCTCTTTGGCCCATTTCTTCATGATCCGGATGATGTACTCTACTTGGGTGTTACCCGTACTTCTCAGTAGATGGAGCACTTCTCGAAGGGTCTCTCTGAGGAAAGAATTTGAAAGGAAAAGTGATTTAATAGAGAATGAATACTAACAGGTAAAATGAACTCTTAACTATTCTTCATATACTTCTAGTAGGGCATTTTTGGTAACAGACTCTTTCCCTGTGTATTCATAAACCAATTACAAACTTCCTAGCATTCTATCTTATGGTGGCATAGTAAAATGAAAATTCTTTTCACCAACCCAAGTTTTACTTGTTTATTTATACTATCTATACACATGTATTAATCTTTTTGTCTTAATATGACATGAGTATTTCCATTTTTGTGCTTATTCTGCATGACAGAGGAAAAAGAGGGTATATCAACGAGCTGGGGGCAGACTTGGATTCCAATTCTAGCTCCTTACTAACAAGTCACTTAACTTGTCTGAGTCCCAGATTTCTCTTTGTTTAAGGTGACAATTACCATAAACTGGGTATCACTGCCATATTTGTGAAATTTTACAAAGCCAGAAGAATGGATGATTTCCTCAAGAAAAATAACATATTAAAAATATGGAAAAAAAGAAAGTTAAGAACCAAGAGTTAGCAAATGCCCAGTATTTATGTTTTAAGTAATTTAAATTTAATTAGAATTAGTGTTTTAAGTAATGCATACTAAAACTTCCCTATGACCTTATCAAATCTACAGGTAACTGCATATTGATCCTCTTCCCTAAGAGTTCTCTCATGTTTTCGACTTATTTTTCCCCCTCAAACAACCTCTTTTACTTAACCAAATTCTTTTAAACTTTTATTTAGGACTGGAAGTAGATATAAAGCGGGAAGTAATTTTTGATAGATTGTTTACTTATAAAATAATCACACCTGCTATTCATACATCAGTAACAAATACATTCCATGAAGTTATTTTTAGAACACTGAATTTAGTTTTAAGCATTTCAATTTTTGTTACAAATAGAGCTACAAGCCACTTAATTTTATTTAATCTAATGTCTTAGTATTTTCTGGAATATTAGAGGCAAATGAAGAAAAAATTATTAACCACATCTACTCCATTCCTAATTCTTTGAGGCCTAAACTAAAAGACAAGAAAAAGATAATAGGCAAAGAAAAGATAGAAGAGATTGAGGAAGACTTTGTTTATGCAATGGCAATTCATTTAGAGGCAAATATTTATCTTGCTGTTATATTTGAGAGCTGTAGTATGCACGATGTCCCCAGTATTAGGATTTAGAATGATGTGATTCTATAAAATAAAAAATTTCTGGAGGAAAAAAGGTCAGCTACAAATATATAACATCATAAAGTTTTATTTTTATTCATCATTCTAAAACATCTTATACTTTTGAGTTTTCAGAAGAGGATGTTGCCGAAACCGGTTTGGCTCAGTGGATAGAGCGTTGGCCTGCCGACTGAAGGGTCCCAGGTTCGATTCCGGTCAAGGGCATGTACCTGGGTTGCGGGCACACCCCCAGTAGGAGATGTGCAGGAGGCAGCTGATCGATGTTTCTCTCTCATCGATGTTTCTAACTCTATCTCTCTCCCTTCCTCTTTGTAAAAAATCAATAAAATATATATATAAAAAAAAAAAGAGGATGTCATCATGAAAACAATTCTTTTTCCCTGCAAACCAGCAAATGAGTAGAGGCAGTGTTTGTTGTCTGTGCACTTACTTGGGTTCTCGCCCAGCTAAGATCATCTGGAAAATGCCCACACAGGCCCCTCTCTTGCCTTCCCAATATTCAGGGTTAGGATCCAGCCTCTCTAGGACATCAAAGGCTTTGGCGGAATAGTAAAACTGGCCCATCTGAATAAAAGAAAGAATTGTGCTGACACTTGTAGTCACAAGATTACACAGAATGAAACTAAACATAAAGATGCCATGAAGCAGAATTGTATAAAATGAGTGCATGGGTAATGACAAAATTTTCTGTTAGCAAATTAGATAAATTTAAATTCTTTATTAAACCAAGAAAGAAGAAAATCAGTTTGCATACGTGGACTCAATTTAAATTAGCTTACCTTCATTCAGTTTTCAACAGTATATATTTTTTACATATAGTCAGGTTATTCTATAAGCAACACATCTGTCATTTCTTCTAATTATATTCTAATCTTGAGAATAAATTCCAACAATGCGATTTGAACTGAGTATTTTTCATGTCTTCTCAGAACATTCTGTAGGGGATTACTATCATTCATTTTATGCTAGTTTGATCATGTTCAACCCAAGAGGATGGTCTTTCCCTGACCTCGTCTAAATTCTCAGTATGCTTAGATGTATGATGAATACTACTCTAAAAAACCAACTCTTTAAAACATTTATTTTGACATATCTTTCCTTGGCCTTGTAGAAAACGCTGAATAACATTAAATTTTGCTTAGATGAGTTTACTTGACTGGCAATCAAAAATGTATAGTGGTATATAACAGTTTCACTAAAGGCTTCAAATTGCTGAGTAATCCTCTAGCCAGTGTGGTTTAGTTACTTCTCCATTCCTACAAACTGTTGTCATAAACATTTACCAATTTCTTTTTAAAAATATATATTTTATTGATTTTTTTACAGAGAGGAAGGGATAGGGATAGAAAATTAGAAACATCGATGAGAAAGAAACATTGATCAGCTGCCTCTTGCACACCCTCTACTGGGGATGTGCCCACAACCAAGTTACATGCCCTTGAGTGGAATCGAACCTGGGACTCTTCAGTCTGCAGGCCGACGCTCTATCCACTGTGCCAAATCGGTTAGGGCCATTTACCAATTTCTTGAAGAGCTCTATTGCATTCTTAGCATAACTTTTTCTCTACTTCAGGGAAAACACAACTTTCCTCCCTTCAGTTCAAATTATACCTTCATTCATCCTTCCCTCTTTTCTGTCTGTCTCACAGGGAGAAGTGTTCTTTTATTTTAAGAGAGTGGAGGCAGGGAGAAACAGAGACAGAGAAACATTGATGTGAAAGAGACACATCGATTGGTTGCCACCTGCACACACCCTGATGGGAGCCAGGGATTGAGCCTGCAAACCGAGGCACTTGCCCTTGACCAGAATTGAACCTGCAGCCCTTCAGTCCATGGGCTGACGCTCTATCCACTGAGCAAAACTGGCTGGGGTGAGAAGTGTTCCTATTCCTTTTCGAAGTTAACCCTTCTTCCTATGTCCTCTTAAGCACTTTTCAGGGTGAAATAAAACACATAGAGAATGTTGCATGCTACATAAATGCACAGTTTAATGTCTGATTATAAGGTGAATACAAGTGTAACCACCACGCAGGTCAAGAAAGGAAACATTGACAGCAAAACAGAAGCTCTTTGTGTCCCTTCCAAACCACAACCTTCTCCTTCCCTCTGAATTAACTACTATTCCAACTTTTATGGTCATCAGTCTTTTAACTTTCTTATAAGCACTTATGTGTATATCTTTAGATAATATAATTGAGTATTGCACTTAGAATTTTATCTATATAAAATAATACTATAAATACTCTTGTGTCTTGTGTATATTTATAAGATTCACCTATATTGCTGGATATAACTCTAATTGTTTTTTAAAAACAATTCTTTATTGTTGAAAGTATTTTTTTCTTCCCTTTCCTTTCTGTTCATCTTCATCCTCTGTCTCCACTGAGCCAAACCGGTTAGGGCATGATTCTTTTTTTAAAAATTTGATTTCAGAGAGAGGGAGGGAGGGATAGAAACATCAATGATGAGAGAGAATCATTGATCATCTGCCTCCTTCACGCCCCCTACTGGGTATCAAGCCCACAACCCAGGAATGTACCCTGACTGGGAATGAAACTGCAACCTCCTGGTTCATGGGTTGATGCTCAACCACTGAGCCCCACCAGCCAGGCTGTAATGATTCATTTTGACTAACACTAGACTCTCTTTACCTTTACCTGATATTTTTCTCGTCTTTTGGATAAGCAGAAATATACCAAAAATAGGAATTTCTGGAATTTGAGGTGAATTTTTAAAAACGCTCTTAATTTTTTAAAAGCTCCCCCCTGCCTTTCCAATGCCCTACACACACACACACACACACACACACACACACACACACACACACACACAGAGTCAGACCTTTACTAAATGACTGCGGCTTCTTTTTCCTTTTCTGGTTCCTTTGTCTTTCCTGTCCACTATTTGCATCCCTAAGGTTTGCAACCATTTACTTTTCTCACTTTACTTTCTTATCTGGGCAATCCCACTGTTTTTCAGGGTTTCAATTACTACTGAAATGTTGATGATTTCTCTAAATCTATGTCTCTAGATGTTAGAGGACATCTTTCTTAATCTTCAAAATCAAATTTCCAAATCCTGGGTGAATGGATGCTATCTAAAGATTCACAGCCTTTGGAAATCTAAAACCTCCTCTCTAAATCATTATTTCATATACACATAAAAAACCCCGTCATGCTATCTATCTCTGAACTCAGTTCATTCATAACAGAGATGACATTTCTGATATCACTATGCAAATCTTCTTACCAACAGCCATTTAGTCTGTAGGACACTTTCCCCTAACACTTAGCTAATGCTGCAGTGTGATGCTGATCTTCAATTTCCCTGTATCCTCATTCAGACTCACCTTGTAGCAGTCATTAGCAATGAGCTGTAAGAGGCTAAAGGACTCGCCAGAGGTTTCCATCTTGAGATAAAGTTCCCAGGCTAGTCTTGGTTTCTTATTCATTATATCTACAAAAAAGAAACAAAGATTTATGCTTTTTAAATGTACAAGAAATACATTTCTACATCTTGTTATTTTATGGATTTAGTTCTATGTTTCAAATATAAAAAGTAATGCTAAATTGCCCTAACTGGTTTGGCTCAGTGGATAGAGCGTCAGCCTGCAGACTCAAGGGTCCCGGGTTCGATTCCAGTCAAGGGCATGTACCTTGGTTGCGGGCACATACCCAGTAGGGAGTGTGCGGGGGGCAGCTGATCGATGTGTCTCTCTCATCGATGTTTCTAACTCTCTATCCCTCTCCCTTCCTCTCTGTGAAAAAATCAATAAAATATATATTTTTTTAAAAAGTAATGCTAAATAGCTTTTACATGGAAAGCTCGCAATGTTGGCATTAAGTTGGTTCCCTATCTGAATTATACCGTACTTATTTTTTATTTAAGTTAGTATTCAGATAATTATGTCTTTTTAAGTTGGGTTGATTTCTAGTAGTTCCCACTTAGGTCATCTGCTTAAAAGAGGACACCTATCATTCATTAAATTCTGCTCATATATTTTCAGCCTCACTTAGAATATCTGACTGCTAAAATTTTCCTGCAACTTTAAAACTCAAGGAATATTTTAAATCCAGATGAACAGAAGGAGCAAGAAAAGATAGTGGGGGAGAGAGAGAGAGTCTGTAAGCTAAATAATATTTTAAAAATTATGTTTTCGACATTTTGCCCCATTTTAGTTCTGCATCATAGTGAAAAGATAAAATTAGCCTAACAGTATCATTTCACACAAAACAACACTGTAAACTGAGACTCTGGAAACTTTAACAGGAAGAACCTGCCATCTTTCAGGACTGGACATGCTAGGTCAAAGCTACATGGCAGACCTAATCACACGGTAGAATTATATATGTGCATGGCCACCCTAAATGACCAGCATTAATAACACTGTAAACTGAGGCTCATTAATAACACGATTTCGGTGTTCACTTGTTTTATAGCACAAAACAAAATTAGAAAATGCTCAGTATAATTTCCTTCCAGAAGATTTCACAACAGGGAACAAAAAGATAATTCTTCTATAACATTTGAAAGAAGACTCACAGCCCAGCTGGTGTGACTTGAGTGGTTGAGCGTCGACCTGTGAACCAGGAGGTCACAGATCCGATTCCTGGTCAGGGCACATGCCCAGTTTGCAGGCTCGATCCCCAGTGCGAGGCATGCAGGAGGCAGCCTATCAGTGATTCCTTCTCATCACTGATGCTTTTACTCTTTCTCTCTCCCTTCCTCTCTGAAATCAATAAAAATATATCTTAAAAAAAAAAAGACTCATAGTATGATCATGGGGATATAAAGTACAGCATAGGGAATACAGTCAATAATATTGGAATAACTACACATGGTATCAGATAGGTACTAGATTTATCAGGGTGATAACTTAGTAAGTTATATAATGTCTAATCACTGGGGTATACACCTGAAACTAATATAATATTGTATGTCAACTGTAATTGAAAAATAAAAAATTACAGTAAAAAAAAGACTCACAGCATCGAGCTAACCAACTGAGGTAAATGTAATCATTTTTTAACTTCTCACTTTGTATTAAAAGGAAAACCTGCAAGAAGAGGAAAGAAAGGGAATAAACATGAAGATGGTTTTGCAGTAAAAACATTCATATCCGCTTATCTTACATTAATGTTTAACATAGCCTTATAGATGACCAAATTCTACACAGGCTGCTAAGATAGTGAAGGACAAAATTGTGGTGATTTTAACATACTTCTCTGGTATTGATATCACAAGCTGACAAAAGGTTGGTAAGGATATAAAAGACTTGAACAAAATAATTAACAACTGTACAGTACATATTATTTTCAAGAATGCATGATCACGCTAATGGGCAATTTTAAAGGGTTGGTGTTACACAGACCACATTCTGTGACCACAATACGATTAAGTTAGAAATCAAAATTTAAAACCTGAGAAGGATAATGCATGCTTGAAAATCATAAAACATTTTAAAATAACTCAGTCAAAAAAGGAATCATAATGGAAATTAGTTGAATAATTTGTTGAATAACAAAATTCAATTGAATAATTCAACTGAATTATTTTGAATAATTTAAACAAATCACTCTATGAAGTTAGAAGCAAGATCATTGTTAGCCTTATAGTAAAGAGATTGATTCAAAGAGGGGATGAGGAAGTTTCTAGGATTATGATAATATTCTGTTTCATGATTTGGGTTCTAATTATTTGAAAAATCCATCTAGCTATATGCTTTGATTTGTATACTTTTCTCCATTTATATTATGCTTTTATAAAATTTATCAGAAAAGGAGAACATTTATGTGGTCATAAAATCCATATACCTATTCACATTGTACTTTCTAATGTGACCTAAGAAAAAAAGAAACTTTTACTAGTCCTTTACCCTTGAAAATTTTATTTCAGTGAGAAAAAAGACAACAATGTTTTTAGACAGAATCATTCAAATGCCTTCCAAAGCAGGTACCCACCTCTTCACCCTCACTGGTATTGCCTGTTGCAGCTTTGGCTTGGGCATAATTAAAGTTAAAGATGTCATCATTATAGAAGTAACTCTGAAAAACATCCCAAGAACAGGTCACATTGAGCATTACCATATAAAATAGAAAAACATGTTATACAAGATAAACACAAAAATAAGCGTAAGGAATTAGCTGATGCCACCAATGCCTCCGTAATAAAAAGGCCATCTCTAAGAATATCTTCTCTCCGACATATTATATATAGTATTTTGTACACCAAGTCATCTAGAAAATTCTATACTGACCTTAAATGAGTTGAGGTAAATCAGGACATCATCAAATTGCTTGAGCAGGAAGAAACAGGACGCCATGCACTGTCTCCCTGGTATTGTATCTGAGATGGAATGGGAACAGACACCATGTCTATTCAAGAAACTAAAAGGCATCTTTAGCAGAAATTTCAGTTATTTATAATTTAGAGATAGGAATGTATTACCAGACAGCTTTCTAGATTCTGAAGTTACAGATTCTGTTTCGTGAACAAAACCTCAGCATAATGGAGATCACAGTACGTCAGAGTGACCAATAATCTCTCTCCATGTTAACTCTGAGTTCAAAATGAACACATGCCCTGCAGGCTACAGTATTCTCCAGATCACTTTTTATTTTCTTGCCCAACTCTGACACCTGCACATACAACTAATGTGGCACGGTCTCCATCGTTATTCATCTAAGACAACCTAGCCCTTTTTAAAAATATATATTTTTATTGATTTCAGAGAGGAAGGGAGAGGGAGAGAGAGATATAACATCAATGAGAGAGAATCATTGACTGGCTGCCTCCTGCACGCCCCCACTGGGGATCGAGCCCACCACCCAGGGAATGTGCCTTGACCGGGAATCAAACTGTGACCTCCTGGTTCATAGGTTGATGCTCAACCACTGAGCCACACTGGCCAGGCAACCTAGCACTTTCTATCTCAAATGGAGAATAAATTTGCCATGGAACCACCTGATCCTGATCCTGACCCAACCGTCTGTCTGATATCATATTCCTATTTGAGGCAGCAGATGTTTAGTGTAACCTCCACACTTGCCATTGGCACTCCCAATCCTCCTTATTCTCTTTCTGCTCAATTTTCCCCATAGCAACTCATCATAGTCATATATAGTATATAATCTATTTATTTTTTATGATTATAGTCTGTCACACTAGACCGTATGTTCCACAAAAGAAGGGGGATTTTAGTTTTGTTTACTGCTATATCCTCAACACCTCAATAAATTTTTGTAGTATGAATGAGTGAAATGGGGAAAGGAAATATTATTTGATAAATGGTTTTGGTGAAATATTTGGGAAAAAATCCAGGGGTGATAAAAATATTTAACAACCAGTTCAGCATGAACACATCATCAGAATAGATGCTGGCCATAGACAATTGGTACGGACAGCCATACCAGTTCACACTGGCTATGGGCCCTTTTTATAGCTCTTCCTCAAGTCTTACACTGAATCTTGACTGATGAAATCAATACTTTAATAACAGAAACAAAGCCACAAAACAAGTTGTGGGAAATATGGGTGAATATTATATAACTGCAGGGGTCAAAGCACTGTCTAAGCTTGATACCCATGTTAGAATTCATTATGGAGAGGATAAACTTAATTAAATAAGGTTTAAATAGTTTAATATAAGAAAAAATATGATAGGCAAAGTTAAAAGTCAAATGACCCACTGGGGAAAAAATATAAGAGCTCTTGAAAAATCAATTAAAGTTACCATTTCAAATTAAAAAAAAAACAAACAGAATAAAAAACTCATAAACTAGTCCTAATCAGTTTGGCTCAGTGGATAGAGCAGCGGCCTGCAGACTCAAAGGTCCCAGGTTTGATTCCGGTCAAGGGCATGTACCTTGGTTGCGGGCACATCCCCAGTAGGGGGTGTGCAGGAGGCAGCTGATCGATGTTTCTCTCTCAATAATATTTCTAACTCACTATCCCTCTCCCTTCCTCACTGTAAAAAAATAAATAAAATAAAATCAATTAAAAAAACACACCTCATAAACTAAAGAATGTATTTATTCTTCTCTATTTCTAAATTCTCTCATCCCACTCCAGCTGAGATGCTGAAAAGAGCTAATTCCAATATTCTCTCCTGTGTCTGACTTCCCACCTTATAATGGGAAACCTAACAGAGGTAGCACTTATTCTTATTCTTTTTAGAATGTTAGATGAATAATATTTTATTTATTTAATCGAGGCATGGGGCCCGCCGGCTGTGAGTTTGACATGCTTGCCAAAGACTCAAACTTGACCAGTCAGTATACAACCAGCTCAAATTATGGATCATGTTCATAAGTACATATTTCAGACATACCACATTCACTAGCTGATCCTCCCACCAACTGGAAGAACTGCTGGGCAATTTTCATATGATCCCTCTGAAAAACAAAGCAGAGCTTCTATAGAGGAATAAAATGAAAATATTTTATTTATATTATACTTTATGGTTTTAACATACTTATCAGGATTTAACACATACTCTTATTTTAAATCCTCCCAAACAAAACCAATTCTGATTAGCACACAACTAGAAAATGATAACCTGAAACTGAATTAACACCTACTCTAGCCCTAGCCGGTTTGGCTCAGTGGATAGCGTGTCGGCCTGCAGACTGAAAGGTCCCAGGTTTGATTCCGGTCAAGGGCACAGTTGCAGGCTCCTCTTGGCCCGGGCCCTGGTCGGGGTGCGTGCAGGAGGCAACCAATTGATGTGTCTCTCTCACATTGATGTTTCTCTCTCTCTGTTTCTCCCCCTCCCACTCTCTCTAAAAATCAATAGAAATATATCCTCGAGTGAGGATTAAAAAAACCAAAAACCTACTCTGGGACAGATAGAAAACAAGAAAAAAAAATCCATCCCAAAGTTCTATCCTAAAAGTACCTTCATTAAATGAACTCATTCATGTACTCATTCATTCACTTAAATATTTATTGCTCTTTTACCATATATTAGAACTTGTAATATAACCATGGTCATAACAAGGAGTATTTATTAAACAAACTCATTCATATATTCAATAACTATTAATTGCCTATCTGTTAAATGAGGCTCTGTGAAGTGAGCTGGAGTTAAGATTTATTTATACCCCACTTTGTTCCAAAAAGAACTTAATATTATTATTTAGAATATTAGAATTCTAAAAAATAAAAGAATTCTTATTCTTTTTAGAATGTTAGATGAATAATATTTAGATTAATAAGAGCTTAATTTTAGACACAGTTTTTATATTTATAAAAAGCATTCCAATAGAAACAATTATTCCCATTTTACAGATGCCAAAATTATAGCTCAGAGCTGTACAATGTTGAAAAAAAAGTCACTGAAAATAAGAATGAAGCTGTGCAATGATTAGATATATACACTGTTTAAAATTTGGGCTCTTTTTAAACAAAGCAACAATTCTTAGCATTAACGACTTTTTTCTTTGGTCTTTAACAGAATTCTTTTTACAATGAGACCTGATTGGGGGGTATGGAGAAATGAGGGCTGCAGAAGAGCCTATTTGTAAGCTTGCTGCTGGTTGAAGGTTGACATTTGTTTTGTTTTTTTCCATACACTATAACTTGGCAAACTATAGATTACCAGTGATGTCATACTCACCGATCCCATTTCCTGGCCAAGGGCTGCGTTGACCACTCCTTTGAGGATATACTCCTGGAAACATGCAATAACACTGATTGATTTCAAAGGAATGTGGAGCTATGAGATATCTTTCAAGTTAATTATTTGCAACAACTCAGTACTTCACATATATTATCAAAAGTTACCCAGAGTCTCTTTTCTCTGTTCTATCCCTGGCCTGAATGAAAGAATTAAGAGATTTTCATTTGGTTCCAGCAGGCAAGTGTCCATATAACAGAACTCACCATATTTGTAAATTCTCAATCTTAAGCAGAAATAACTCAGTGGGAACTTCTAGGAGTTAAGTTTTATTTCATTTCAATATAATGGAAACAAATTAACAGTAAAAATGTTTACATAATAATTTGTATCAGCTTGTCAGCCACTGCCATTCTCTGTGACCATTTCATATACATTATTTCCCCTTTTCAATGCTATAGTAACTTTCCTTTGCTAGTGATTCTTTCTTTTTTTAAAAAGTGTCCTCTAGTTTCCATCTGTAAAGCATTCTCTTTTGGAGTCCTAGGGCCTCACCTATATCCTTGTCAGACTTGGTTCTATTCTTTAACAGACATCCTCCTTAGCAGCTTTATCAATTTTTATATGGTGCTCTCCCTTTTTTTAAGAAGCCTCATACTAGTAAAAAGAATCATACAGAAGATGCTAAAGCTTTTAATGCATTTGAGAAATATATCTGTTTAGACTTCATGGGGTCTTTCATTCCATAAGTAGAATGACTACTGTGTGCTTAGTGTACATAGCATTGGAGATGCAATTCTGACACAAGGAGCTAATCATCAGGTGATGGGCGAAGACAAGTTGCAGGCAATTTACTAGCGATATACCGGTAAGTCGTTGCTTTCATCAGAATTCTAGATTCCAGTATTTTTAAACCTCAACTCTTTGGGGGAAATGACCACATATAAGGGAGTTTAAAAATACCCAAAACCCCAGAACATTCATTCTTATATCAACAGTCTCACAAAACATTCCTAGATCAATACGTGGACTTTCCTGGGATTCTATAAGCAGTAATCTTCTTTAATATGCCTTCCAGCTATTGTTCCAAAGATCCATTTTAAACAGAATTTGGTTAGTAAAAATATAACACGTTCTTAATTACCTGAGGAGTAGCAGGTTCCAGATCCTTGATTAAGTTATAAGCTTCTTGTACATCATCTGAAATACAAAAAAATAAGTAGCTATACTAGTCCATATTTCAGCAAACTCTTCTGAAACAGTCACCAAAAAGTAAGATCCTTCAGTACTCAAACATTCATGAGAATTATGATCTATTTTATCTATCCTCTAAGCCTCTGTCAAGTTCAATGTTGAATAGTTATCCTAAAGATAACCAAATATCCTTAGGAAACCCATATTAAGCCATGTAGCACTTAAAAAATGTTCAAGCAAAAAATACAGATTGGGTGTTACATACCAATGACACTATAGTTATCTAAGAAAAACAACCATTTTTTAAAATGTTTCACAACAATAAAAAAGATATATATAGAGGTGAGCAAAAGTAGGTTAAATTATCAATCATCATTACCTAAAAGATAAATCCTAAGTAAGGATAAGAAACAATAACAACAATAATAAGACAAATAATATAAATAAATATAATCATTAAATAAAATAATAATACAAGAATAAACTCTGTTTCGTGTACTCACAACTATAAACCTACTTTTGCTGACCCCTGTATTAAGCATGTAGGAGTGAAATGACATGAAGTCTGTGATTTGCTTTCCAACATCTCAGCAACAAAAAAAAAAAAAAAAAGAGAGAGGAGATGAAAAAAGACTGTCAATATCTTGAAAACCATTGAATCTGGGATGATTATGTGGGTGTCCATACTACTTTTGTTTATGTCTGAAAATTTTTATAATAAAAATTGACAATTAAAAGATTAATTTATGAAATATATAAGATGCTTATTTTTTTGTTTTATTTTTGTTAATCCTCATCCGAGGATATTTTTCCATTTATTTTTAGAGAGAGTGGAAGGGAGGGAAGGGGAGAAACAGAGAAAGAAAAGCATCGATGTGAGAGAGACACATCTATTGGTTGCCTTCCACAGGCGCCCAACCAAGGCCAGGGATCAAGCCTGCAACTGAGGTACATGTCCTTGACAAGAATTGAACCCGGACCCTTCAGTCCGAGGGCAAAGGCTCTATCCACTGAGCCAAACCAGTTAGGGCAGATGTTGCTTTAATTCTTATCACAAAGTATATTTCTTTGTGCTTACATATCACATAGAACTGTTTGCAAGTTCATGTTTTTATTTTAATCAACACTTAACATTTTCCTCAGTGAGGATTATGTTGTCTGGTTGGTTTCTCCCATGCATCTAAACAGTCCCACCCTGTTAGTCTGAAGTCCATGATGGAGTGCCACCACCAGAGCGTGGCCACCACTGCCCTGTACTTAAAACAATGAGAGCAAATACAAAACAGTTCATGATAAAAAACGCTTAAGAAGATGTGGATGTACATCAAGCATGTCAAACTCAAAGGTTTAAGTTTATGTGGGCCGCAAAAAACCAAAAGCTTCAATTTTCATAGAAACATAGGTTTACGATTCTGGTCAAGGGCATTAAAAAAAAAAAGAAACATAGATTTATTTCGATAGAGATATGCTGAATACAAAGGGCTGAAACAAATGAATAATCATTAACATAAAATAAAAGAACATTTTAATAAAAATTAACATTTTTTCTTGAACATTAACTTACCAAACACTATAACTGCATAAATTAATAAGTGTAACGCAAATAAACCTATTTTTCTTGTTCTCCGAAAGCAAAATATTTCCTGTTGCACACACCAAACAAGTCAGTACAAGACTAATGACATGGCAATTGGCTGCTAAAATATTCGCTGCTAATATCAGTGGAGAGAAATGGTGCGCCTGCGCGTAAGGTGTGTAAGAGAAATGAATGCAACACGATTATAGAATCAGTCATTAGCGAACACTGTAGTTCATTATTAATAATTACGTATAACAGGATATTGTAAAAATTAAATTACGAAATTTTTTTTAAAAATATCTTTTATTGATTTTTTTTTTCAGAGAGGAAGGAAGATGGATAGAGTTAGAAACATCAATGAGAGAGAAACATTGATCAGCTGCCTCCTGCACACCTCTTACTGGGGATGTGCCCACAACCAAGGTACATGCCCTTGACCAGAATCAAACCTGGGACCCTTAAGTCTGCAGGCTGACACTCTATCCACTTAGCCAAACCAGCTAGGGCAAATTACGCAATTTTTATTAAAACATTTATTACATACTGTTATATTGGCTGGGCTGCAAAAATATTTGTTGTGGGCCACGAGTTTGAAATGCTTCCTGTATACTATACACTAGAGGCCCGGTGCACAAAATTTGTGCACAGTAGGGTCCCTAGGCCTGGCCAGCGATCAGGGCTGATCAGGGCCTTTCGGCTGCCAGCTGGGGCCTGCCTTCGCTCCACGCCACCCCCTGGTGGTCAGCGCATGTCACAGCGAGCGATCGAACTCTTGGTCGAACTCCTGAGGGGACACTTTGCATATTAGCCTTTTATAAATATAGATGGGGAAACCCTAGGAAAAAGAAAGAACTGCCAAGGATGGGAAGGAAAAACTGAAATACAATGGGCAAAGAACAGAGGAGAGGAAAATAGAAAAATAGAATGAGGGAGAAGGTTGGAAGCAACAGAGGAAGAAAGAGAAGCTAAAGAGTAAAGGCACAACAAATAACCAAAAATATTGCTCTGTCCTATGAACTTACTGCAAATATATTTTTGGAAGTATTATGGATTTTAAAAGCTAAGCAAATAGATCAATTGGAGATTAAATGTTCTAAAGTATGTTTAAAGACAAAATTTTCTTACCTTGACGAAGGTAGTAAATCACTAAGTTTAGCCTTGCTTCAGGAATGACATCAACCAGGGGAGGCAAAACCTGCAAAGCCCCTTCACCTCCTCGGAAGACAACCTAGAGATGGAGAAGCTGAGTTATTATGGCAATGAGTACAAATATATTTATTGGTGGAAATGTTTCAGGAACTGAGACTTGTAAGTGGATACATGATGCCAACTCAAATAGCCCTGGGAATCAGTTAATATCTTGAGAACTTTTATCATTCACTGAATGTATTATTGCCTATTACCTGTGCTTCTAACCATTCGCCTTTCCCCTCCCCTCTGATTTTGATCCTTGTATTTAAATATTTCCTTTTTTACCCTATCTAAAATCTATCTTCACTATCAGTCTTATACCCTTATCCTCCTTTATTTTTATTCATAGCATTTATCACTTCATTTTACGTATTTTGTATCTGTTTATCTGTTACACACTCCAGCATATAAGCTCCACATGACAAGGAGCTTTGCATTTACTGTGTACTCCCAGCCCCTAGCACTGTATCTAGTATAGTTGGTATTCATTATTATTTGAAAGGATGCATATATATATATATATATATATATATATATATATATACATATATATATATATTTATTTTTAGAGCGAGAGGAAGAGAGAGAGAGAAACATCGATGTGATAGCGACACATCAATCGGCTGCCTCCTGCACACCTCCTAATGGGGATTGAACCTGCAACCTGGGCATGTGCTCTGACCGGGAATCGAGTTGGCAACCTTTCGGTACACAGGATGATGCCCAACCAACTAAGCCACACTACCAGGGCAGAATGAATATATTTTTGAAGCTCTCTATACACATGACCTTGACCTCACTTAAAAAAAAAAAGCATTATCTAGCCCTAGCTGTTTAGCTCAGTTGGTTGGGTGTTGTCCAGTTCACCAAAAGATTGCCAGTTTGATTCCTGGTCAGGGCATATGCCCAGGTTGCTGACTCAATCCCTAGTAGGGAGTATGCAGGAAGCAGCTAATGGATGTTTGGATCTCACCTTGATGTTTCTCTCCTTCTCCCTTCCTCTCGGTCTAAAAATCAATAAAAAAAATTTTTTAAAGCTGTCCTGGCCGGTATTTCTCAGTGGTTAGAGCATCGGCCCATACACCAAAGGGCCATGGGTTCAATTCCCAATCAAGGGCACGTATCTGGATTGCAGGTTCATCCCCAGTCCCAGTCGGGATGCATGCGGGAGGCAATCAATTGATGTGTCTCTCTCTCATCACTGTTTTTTTCTCTTTCTTCCTTCCTCCCTCCTTTCTTCCCTCCCTCCCTTCCACTGTCTAAAAATCAATGGAGCCCAGCCAGTGTGGCTCAGTGGTTGAGAGTCGACCTATGAACCAGGAGGTCATGGTTCGATTCCTGGCCAGAGTACACGTCCAGGTTGTGGACTCGATCCCCTGTGTTGGGCATGCAGGAGGCAGCCAATCAATGATTCTCTCTCATTATTGATCTTTCTGCCTCCTTCTCCCTCTCCCTTCCTCTCTGAAATCAATAAAAATATATTATAAATAAATAAATAAAAATCAATGGAAAAAAATATCCTCAGGTGAGGATTAATAAAAAAGAAAAAAACCATTATCTAAATTATACTAAGTATAAAAAACAGTGACCTGCTGGCCTGGTCATTCCTTACTGCCCCCCATGCCGGCCTAGTCGCCCCCAACTGCCCCCCACACTGGCCTAGTTGCCCCTCACTGTTCCCCCTGCCAGCCTAACCGCCCCCAACTGCCCCCCCTTCTGGCCTGGTCGCCCCCAACTACAACCCCCGCCAGCCTAGTTGCTCCTAACTACACGCCCCCCCCCAGCCATTTTTTTTAGCGAGTGTGAAATACTTGATTAGGAGATGCAGACGTCTTACGTTCTCAATGTATTAATTTTCGCTAATCAAAAGCAGATTAGCATGCTGGGCATGTCTAAATTAGAGAAAGCGTGA